>NC_043007.1:35741110-35753610 GCF_006345805.1 Octopus sinensis
GCACTGCCTCTAGTCGAGCAAATCGACCCCAAGACTTATTCTTTGTAAGCCTAGTACTTTTTCTATCGGTCTCTTTTGCTGAACTGCTAAGTTACAAGGACATAAACACACCAGCATCGGTTGTCAAGCGATGTGGGGGGGGGGACAAACACAGACACATAATGATGCACACACACGCACATATATATATATATACATATACATATATGATGGGCTTCTTCCAGTTTCCGTCTACCAAATCCACTCAAGGCTTTGGTCAGCCCGAGGCTACAGTAGAAGACACTTGCCCAAGATGCCACGCAGTGGGACTGAACCCAGAGCCATGTGGTTGGTAAGCAAGCTACTTACCACATAGCCACCTATGTTAAAAATATTCCATGAAGTAGGACATGCCCCTAGTCATTCACTCATCATCAGTTGCTGCTAGAATATGGGAAATGCTGTAGAAAGAAACAACTACAGATGCATCAAATTGATAGAGAAGGTTGAGGAAGTAAAAATCTCTCTCTATATAAAGCTGAAGTTATCTGTGTTATGGCAGGTTTGGTAGCCTTCAACTAACACTATCTCCTCCAAGACCCTGCGGCGCAAGTTGATTAATATTGAGAGTATGATAGAAGAAGGCTTGCTCTTCATTCTGTACAAGAAAAAAATCAAAACAGACCATGTTAACACCAAAAATTATTTACATCAAAAAGATGCTTTTTTTCTAAGAAAATCCCTATTTTTTATGATTTTTTGACTGCTGTGTTTTTCAACCAGAAAAATGTTCACTTAAAAAGAATAACAAGCTACATAGTGCAAAATTTTTACTTTTGAAAAATTCCAATTCTAAAGGGTCATAACAAACCCGAGCAACGCCGGGCGATACTGCTAGTATATATAATGTATATGACAGCATAACTTGTCTTCTACTATGGCCTTGAGCTAACTGTTTGTCTTACATTCCATTCATTGTCATCACATGCATTTATTATGAAGTTATTGTCCTATGATTCAGGAACTTAGAATAATATCAGTGATGAGTCCCCATTTTAAAGTCAGTCAGAGAGTTTTTGTTGGGTGGGAAGAAGAGGGGTAGATTTTCTCAGCTGTACTTTTACAGGTTCAGTGATTATGAGATGAATTAAATTCATTGACACACCTCCAGCTAAGACAACACCAGTTGGTGTTTAGGTGTGTATGTGTGTGTGGATTTACTCTGCAGCTAATGAAACCTGTCAGGTGAGTCAACATAGAGGTACTGTCTAAGGTATTTTTTTTTTGTCCAGCTCTTTACTCGTAACAGCTGTACTCAACCAAATCTCTACTCACCTTTGTCTGAAATTAATAACCCTATATCTTTGAGATCAACCTCACCTCGCCCCACACTAATCCCTATGTCCTGTTCTTCCTTCCTAGGAAGCATGAAAGCAAGATATGGTTCTCCCACCCATCTAGGAGAGTAATAGTCCCAAATAAGAAATGGATTGGACAATGACGACCCTTCGAATACATGTCAGCATGGAAGGTGGACATAGAGTATTGATAATGATGATACATATATACTTACATACATATTATATATATATATATATATATATATATATGTATGTATATTTTGAAAAAACATTGTAAATTTCTTTTTTCCCCTTCCAAATCTTGAAAATTTGCCTTTCGATGAAAGCCTGTTTGATTTCTTTTTTCATTTTAAAATTTCATACACCCATTTTTATTAAAATTTACTTTCAATTTAGCATTCTGCCTTATTATTATTATTTCCTCTCCTATCATTTCTCCACGTGCGGTTAACACAACCCCACCATTTACTGATTTATATATATATCATCATCATCATTTTCTTCATCAGCACCATTGTCATTTAACGCCCATGTTGCATGCTGGCATAGGCTGGACAGTTTGACAGGATCCAATTGGGTCCAAGGATAACATCGTGCTTCAGTGTCTGCTTTGCTATGGTTTCTACATCTGGATGCCCTTCCTAACACCAACCACTTTACAACATATACTAGGTACTTTTTTTTTATGCCACCATTACTAATATATCTATCTATCTGTATGTCTGTCTGCCTGTCTGTATGTAATTTTCTTGACTAATGGGTGTATGTCAATTAGTGTGTTAAGTAAAGCATATTCACAGTTTGGGCTACCTAGTGTCATCCATGGCTGGAGTATATTTCCACTGGATCTACTTCAGGAATTCCACAGTGTTAGTTGAGATTATAACTGATGAAAGAAAAAGAAGTTGGATTTGGCATAAGTCTTTATTCAATAAAGACTAATGTGATATCCATCTTCTGTTTCCTTCATTAATTATATACACACACACACACACATATATATATATGTATTTAGTAGCTGGCTATCACATTGGCTCATGCAGTGTTGGTGTAGTAAAAAATGAAGGACAATGTGTGTGTGTGTGTGTGTCTGATGATCTGATGACATCAAAATCCTTCTGATTAAAACTACATTCACCAAAGGAGAATGAAGGAGAAGCATCTTATTTTAGATGAAAGAGACGCTTACACAAACACACACACACTTACACACCCACACAGATGCTCTCTCTCTCTCGTGCGTGTGTATATATCATCATTTAGAAACCATATTCCATGCTGGCATCCAATGTATGTTTTTGTGTATATTTTATATATGTGTATATATATATATTTATACACATATACACACACACATGCACATGCGTATACGCATACACATATATGCAGAAAGAATTATATTTCTTAACATCTCCACCTTTCTCTATTAGGAACATACCATACATTTCATTCTGATGTTCATAGACAGAGGTAGAGAGAGGGAGGGAGAGATAGAGAGTGAGAGAGAGAGAAACAGAGAGAGATTGAGACATATGTGTCAATTTTTCTGGTATAGAAGTTCAAGAATAATGGAAAATTGAAACAAAACAAAAGAAAAAATCCATGTAAAAATTAAAAAAAATAAAATTTTATTGTTTTCAAAATTCCTTGTAATAGCAATTTAATATCCATAAATGTTTGCTGTGATAATAGCATTTACCATTATAATTATTTACCTTCCATTAATTATGGTTCACATACGGAACTATCTACGAGATTGCTATATTCTTGCAAGCTTCTATTTCTGTTTCTGTTTTCTGAAATCTTTTAATGGTTTTTCCATGTTGTCTTGTAGTTTCTTCTTCTTCTTCATCAGAAAGGAAACTAAATACTCACATTCTTTCATTCTTTCTCTCCTTTCTTTCTTTTTATTCCTCCCTCTCTCTTTCTTTCTCTTCCTCTCTCTCTTTGCCATTCTTTTCCTGACTTCCTCCACTCACAGACTATATCTATATCTGTGTGTGTGTGTGTATATATATATATATATATATATATATATATATATATATATATTTTCATCCAAGATAGAGATGTGTATCAACATCCCATGTGGCAGGCTTCATAATTTCTGAGAAATCATCTCTCAGCATGAAACCAATGGTAGCCTTTTTAATCCACAAATAAAAACTATAAGTGGCCATGAAAACACACACACACACACATATACATATATAGTAACTAGAAAAGCGCTTGGAGAGCGCAGCCCTCCACTAAGCAGCTCATTTCCACCCATATACACGCATTCTGAAAATCGCCCAATTTCCCAAACCAATGCCAGCAAAAACATAACCTCCTTGGTGGAGGTAAAAAAAATAACAAAGGCATATGATTTTTTAAAAAACCCTTTAAAAACCGGAATCATCCCTATAATCAAGGCTTATCATGTCATCCTCCATAGACCTCCGCCAAGCAGCTCATTTTTAGATATGCAAGTAAAATTACTAATAGAGAAACGAAAGTAAACCTTAGAAACAGCAGCGCCATCATAGGTTACGTGGAAACGCTGAACGTGTTTTCAAGGGAGATAATCAAAGAATGTAGCATTGTAATACTTCATGTAAAGTAAATATAACAAATGAAAAATCCTTCAAGAATCCATAAAAATTCCCGGAATACTACCAAAATGCATTGCTACGTGCTTTTCCAAAAATCACAAATCTTTTAGGATCACAGTCCCTATTCCTAAGGGATTACAGTGTAATAGTATCCGTGGGCATTGCATAGATCATCTTCATGGATTCATTTCTTCAGGCGATATGGCATTAATGGATATCACTGACATTCTAACTTCATTCCTTTCATAACCTTAACCACACTTTCAACTACATAGCTGTCCACTTTAGTAGCTGGTCTCTCCGATTAGTTTGCTTAGAATACAACTGCTTTCTCTCCTGCATCTTGTATTATCATTTCCAAACACCTTTCTTCTCAGTTTCAATGAGAGAAAGTGTACTACTATCATTCTGCAAATACTTTTCCCCTACAAAAATATCTTGATTCACCTTAACATATCACCTTGCGATATGGAACAATACACACCTTTGCTCCTCTCATCACAGAACACTGGCAAACCTCTTTCTTTCCTCTTGCTGCATACACCTAATATCTGGCTGTCTGGTGTTCCTACACGCTCCTCATGTTCTTACTTAGTTTCTGTGGTTCCATCTACTATAGCATTCTACCTTTTCTCTGGCTGGAACATTGCTCCATCTTACAAATCAGCTCTGCGGCTTGTAACAAATTCATCTTCATTATTGTATTGATGTTCTATGCTGGCATGAATTGGATGGTTTGAAAGGACCCAGTGGACCAAAAGACTCCATCATACACCCATGCCTACATTGGAAGGTCTCTATGGCTGATACTCTTCATACCATCAATCATTTTGTGTGTGTATTGAGTACTTTTTCATGTCACCGTCACCCTTGAGGTTACCATGCAGCTTGCAAAATTACAAACCTTAAGGGATAAGGGATGGCTTTGTGTTTGGAGATAAGGGATTGCTTTAAGAGGAGATAAGGGATTAGAGTATGAGAGAAAGGGCCATAGCAGAATGGGTTTCTTACTATAGAGGAGTTACATAACTACTCATATTTTAAAAGAGAGGGTAGGTATCCATGGTTGGATGGTGCTAATATAAAATAAAAATAGTGGTAATGAAGTGTCTGAGTGGATCCTCAAGGTGTGAGATGGAACAGAGGAAGCAGGAGTGTTGGTGGAGTGGAGGTTGCTAGAATGTATAGAGGAGTGGAGGATGGGAGAGAGGGAAGGTGGGTAACAAGTGAAAAGATTGGGTAGGGTTGAAGGATGGATGTAGGGAATGGTGGATAAGGGGCGGTGGGTGATGAGATTTGGTGGGAGTAGGAGATACCTAACAGTGCAGAGAGTAGCACAGCGGCAAGGATGAGGCTGAGAGAGTGAAACAGAATAGTGAAGATGATATAGTTAACAGGAGAAGAATGAAAGAGAGAGATGACACGTAGTTGGGTAGGTTGCTGGAGTGCAGTGTGTGTCTATATATATATATATATGTGTGTGTATATATATATATATGTGTGTGTGTGTATATATATATATATGTATGTATGTGTATGTATATATATATCTATATATATATGTATGTGTATGTATGTATATATATATATATATATATATATATATATATATATATATATAGGGTAATGTGGAGGATGGTATCAGTAGGGTGCTGGGCAATGTTACTTCCTCTAGACTCAGCAAGTAAAAGAAAATAAATGTAAATATATTCACATATTTTTTTTCAATATGCATATTTATAATTAGTGTATATTTGTGTGTGTGTGTGTGTGTGTGTGTGTGTGTAAAATATAGGTCAGGTGGTATATATTATTCAGTGAATCCTCTTTGTGATTTTGTATATTTTTTGCCATTATTACACACTGGTGAATCTCTTTAACGCATATGTCATTTATTTTATATTACAAAACACAATTTTGCTTCATTACATACTACGATCATCGGTACACATACTGTACCACTTAATCTATTGGTATGCTGCAGTCATATAAGTGTATGTATTTGTATATTTGTGCATGTGCGCCTGTAGTACACCGCGGCTTCAGTGAGACTGAATGTGTGCCATTAAATATATGTCTCTCTACCTCTTTTACTTGTTTCAGTCATTTGACTGCAGCCATGCTGGAGCACCACCTTTCGTCAACCCCAGGACTTATTCTTTGTATGACTTATTCTTTGTATATAAAGTCCTGGGGTTGATTTGCTTGACTAAAGGTGGTGCTCCAGCATGGCCACAGCCAAATGACTGAAACAAGTAAAAGAGTAAAGGGTATACACATATATGTATAATAGAGGTGCATGGCTTAGTGGTTAGGGTGTTGGACTTTTGATTGTAAGATTGTGGTTTTGATACCTGGACCAAGTAATGTATGCTTTTGAGCAAAATATTTAATTTCACTTTGCCCAAGTCCACTCAGCTGGTAAAAATGAGTAATTCCCAGGTTGGAAATTTATATGTTAAGGAAACAGGGAAACCAGACCTTCCATGACTCATGAAGGTAACCTTGTCTCGGATGGCTTGATGTCCAAAAGAGTTAAAACTATCATGATCATGTCTCTGCCATTATTTGTCCCAAGGTATCTATTTTCTTGGTTGTGTGACGAATGTGGAATGAAGCGAGTTTACCTAGAAATTCGAAAGAAAGTGTTGTAACTTGGATTTCTGGCCAACAGCCATATTCCAGTATCATTGTCTTTGTGTTCATGTTGATTGTGGTGGTGCTGATAATGATGATGTCTTTAGTTAATATATGCTTGAGTTTGTGTATATGCACATATGTATTATATTCTATGGCAATTATAAAGATAATAGTGGTGTTGGTGTTGGTGGGAATGATAATATAAGTACATAGACATACTTGCATGTGTGTGTGTATGTATGGTATTTAATGGAAACCATGAAGACAATAGTGATTATGATAGTGATGGAGATGGTGGAGGTATGATGATAATGATGCTCGAGTTAATAGTTTTGTGTGCATGCATGTGTGTGTGTATATATATATATATATACACACACATACATCATGTGTGTGTGTCTGATATATTAACTACTCAGTAAACAACAATAGTGGGTGACATATGGAAAACTAATTTGTTTTGTTCTGGCATGTCTCAACCTGACCTCAAACGACCTGCCATGACCTACCACAAATTACCTACCACTAGTATGTAAAAATTATATATCATTAACTTTATGGTGGTGGTGGTAGTGATGTTGGTGGTTGCTGTGATGGTGCCGGATAACAAAGGGAGCACTGTTGTGGACCATGTCTACACCTCATCAGACATCATCATCATCATCATTGTGTTACAATTTTTTCAAGCTGGTTGAAGAAATGCATATAATTTAGACTCCGTTCCTTGCTGTCTGGTATAGATTATTGTTGTGGTGGCCGTGGTTCTCATAGTAGCTATGAGAAGATATTTATTGTCATTTGTGTGTATGTGTGTGCATGTGGAAATAAGGTAATATTTCCCCTTGGTTCGGTGTGTTTCCACAAAAGAGTGAAAGTGAAGGACACTGCTTGTATGACAATAACACACTTTCAGTTTCCGTCTACGAAATCCTCTCACAAGGCACTGGTCAAACCAGTGCTTTACTAGAAGACACTTGCCTAAGGTGCCATGCAGTGGGATTTAACTTAAAAACCATGTGGTTGGGAAGTGAACTTCTCAGTCACAGCTGCACCTACTTAAAACCATGTGCTACACACACACACACGCACACACATATGTGGTAGTGCCACATAAAAAGCACCTGGTACACTCTGTGGAATGGTTAGCATTAGGAAGGGCATCCAGCCTTAAAAAATCATGCCAGACAATGGAGCCTGGTGCCACCACCAGCTGCACCTACTTGAAACCATGTGCTACACACACACACACACACACACATGTGGTAGTACCACATAAAAAAAGCACCTAGTACACTCTGTGGAATGGTTAGCATTATGAAGGGCATCCAGCCTTAAAAAATCATGCCAGGACAGACAATGGAGCCTGGTTCCACCACCAGCTGCACCTACTTGAAACCATGTGCTACACACACACACACACACACATGTGGTAGTACCACATAAAAAAGCACCTTGTACACTCTGTGGAATGGTTAGCATTATGAAGGGCATCCAGCCTTAAAAAATCATGCCAGGACAGACAATGGAGCCTGGTGCCACCACCAGCTGCACCTACTTGAAACCATGTGCTACACACACACACACACACACACATGTGGTAGTACCACATAAAAAAGCACCTAGTACACTCTGTGGAATGGTTAGCATTATGAAGGGCATCCAGCCTTAAAAAATCATGCCAGGACAGACAATGGAGCCTGGTGCCACCACCAGCTGCACCTACTTGAAACCATGTGCTACACACACACACACACACACACATGTGGTAGTACCACATAAAAAAGCACCTAGTACACTCTGTGGAATGGTTAGCATTATGAAGGGCATCCAGCCTTAAAAAATCATGCCAGGACAGACAATGGAGCCTGGTGTCACCACCAGCTGCACCTACTTGAAACCATGTGCTACACACACTCACACATACACACGTGGTAGTGCCACATAAAAAGCACCTTGTACATTCTGTGGAATGGTTAGCATTATGAAGGGCATTCAGCCTTAAAAAATCATGCCAGAACAGACAACGGAGCCTGGTGCCACCACTAGCCTTAGTAGCTCCAGTCAAACTGTCCAAACCATGTGAAAATAGAAAACGGATGTTAGATAATAATGATGATGATGATGATGATGATGATATATCATCATATATATATATATAGAGAGAGAGAGAGAAAAATGTGTGGTCAGTTAGTTTAAGCCATTCTTCTTGTATGTCTACTATTAACATACATTTTAGAATAGCTTGGCAAACCGGCAATTATCCCGTTTACCAAACATGCTCATCTGACTGATTATAGAAATAAGGTCACAATTACAACTGTAAAGGAAGTAGATTGAATAATTGAGGCCAGCTATCCTAGTATTGTCTCGCTTCTTTATCTAATGTTAGCAGTTCATTCAACAAAGTGAAACTCTATCAATGACAATAAGGATAACAACATCATCATCATCATCTTCATCATCCCCATCAGCTGGGGATAATTTACTAGTAATTAATATGTACTATCTGCTAGGCTTGTTTTCTGAGAAAAAAATTATGTATTTTGTATTAGATAATACATTTAAAGTGGCAATTTAGCCAAATCATTAGAGCATTGGATTGGCTACATTGTCATGCAGTTATTTTTTCCGACTCTATGCACACTGAGTTCAAATACCACCTAGGTTAATGCCAGAGTGAGACGATTAGGTGCAGTTGTTTGGATGCTGGGAATTTGGTACGGCTGACTGGATATTGAATCTGTTTCGGTGGCAGTACTTTTTGCCACTGGAGGCAAACATACTCTCACACACACACACACATATATCCATGTGTGCAGATGTATACACATACAGAAAGAGAGATTACAATTTATTTATTAAACATGATTGATGTAAACACTTTCCCTCTCCTTGTACACATCAAGAAATATGGCTCACTCACATAAACCGAGAGAGAGAGAGAGAGAGAGGGAGAGAGAGAGAGAGAGGGAGAGAGAGAGAGAATGAATGAGAGAAACATTAGATTGTCTGACTTCAAATAAGTCAGTATTGAATCAGCAATACCAAATAGGCAGGCTCAAAATGACTGTGCCAAAATGAGTCATACCTGGTCAGTGTTAACTAACAGCATTTTTAGATTGATAAAATACCAGACCTGTACTAGTTGATTCTTCTCTCTCTCTTTCTCCTCCACCAGCTCTCTCATTCTTTCTGTCTCACAAGGTGGCGAGCTGGCAGAAACGTTAGCACGCCGGGTGAAATGTGTAGCCGTATTTCATCTGCCGTTACGTTCCGAGTTCAAATTCTGTCTAGGTCAACTTTGCCTTTCATCCTTTCAGTGTCAATAAATTAAGTACCAGTTATGCACTGGGGTCGATGTAATCGACTTAATCTGTTTGTCTGTCCTTGTTTGTCCTCTCTGTGTTTAGCCCCTTGTGGGTAGTAAAAAAATAGGTATTTCACTTGTCTTTACATTCTGAGTTCAAATTTCACCGAGGTCGACTTTGCCTTACATCCTTTCGGGGTCGATAAATTAAGTACCAGTTGTGTACTGGGGTCAATCTAATCAACTGGCCCCTCCCCAAAATTTCAGGCCTTGTGCCTAGAGCAGAAAGAAATATTTCTGCTCTCTTTCTGAAACAACTCAGATGATGTCAAAAGTGAAGAAGAATAAGCTCACCATGTCTAAAAAACATTCAAGACACACCATATGTCATAATCTTTTCTACTAGATGCACAAGGCCTGAAATTTTGGGGGAGGGGACTAGTCAATTACATTGACACCCCCACACTCGTGTTTCACTGGTAATTAATTAATTGGCCTCGAAAGGATGAAAGGTAAAGTCAACCTTGGTGGAATTTGAACTCAGACAAAATGCCGCTAAGCACTTTGTCCAGCATGCCAACGATTCTGCTGCCTTTCCACCATCATCATCATCATCATCATCATCATCATCATCGTTTAACGTCCGTTTTCCGCGCTAGCACGGGTTGGACGGTTCGACCGGGGTCTGGGGAGCCAGGGGCTGCTCCAGGCTCCAGTCTGATCTGGCAGTGTTTCTACAGCTGGATGCCCTTCCTAATGCCAACCACTCTGGTGGGTGCTTGTGTATAATAACTCTGTTACTACTCCATCAGGTGTTGAGAGTCCCAAGACAAATATGGCATTTATTGGCTTGATGATATTTATGATACCCTTTTATCATCATTGTCATATTATGTTTACTTTCTATGCTAACATGGATTGACCAAATCATTGCTGCTCTTCTAGATGGGTCAAAAGACCCACCTTGACTACAGTTCAATGAGTGAAGCAAGTTAATGATAAAAGAAAGATAGGTTTTGAGCTTGTATGGTTGGCATCAACAGAGTTTGTTGGAGAACTTGGCCCCAGTTCTACATCACTCCAGAATACGTATATAAAACTAACCTTATCAAAACATATTTATTTCTTTATTTCCCATAGGGTGGGCTAAACCTAGAGGGGACAAACAAGAACAGACAAACGGATTAAGTTGATTACATCAACCCCAGTGCGTAACTGGTACTTATTTAACAGTCTCCAAAAGGATGAAAGGCAAAGTCGACCTCCGTGGAATTTGAACTCAGAGCAAAATGGCAGGAAAAATACCTATTTCTTTACTACTCACAAGGGGCTAAAAACAAAGGGGACAAACAAGGACAGACAAACGGATTAAGTCGATTATATCGACCCCAGTGCGTAACTGGTACTTATTTAATCGACCCTGAAAGGATGAAAAGCAAAGTTGACCTCGGCGGAATTTGAACTCAGAACGTAGCGGCAGACGAAATACGGCTACGCATTTCGTCCGGCGTGCTAATGATTCTGCCAGCTCACTGCCCTCCTTGCCAAAACATATTAAACACACTAAACACATACAAATGGATGACTACATTAAGGATTTAACTAAATCTGATGTTTTCTGAATACATCTGTCTCAACACATATCTCTTGCATTAATGTCTAACTTCATTTCTACTCCACTTGTTAAAGAAGAGTAGAGGGGGAGGAGAAGAGTTATCTCCCTGTTTCTCTTTGTTCTTTTTTTTTATTACTTTTCTTTTTTGTCTTTCTGCCTTTTTTCTTTTCTTCTATCTTTCTCTTTTTTTTCTATTTCTCTCTCCCCTTTTCTTATTTTCTCTTTCTGCTTTGTCATTTTTCTTTCTCTTTCTATTTCCTTTCTTATAAATCATTTTTTCTTCCTCTTCCCACGCGTGTTTTGAGCTCAAGTCCCACTAAGGCCAACTTTCTCTTTAATTTTTTTTGCATTGATAATATAAACATACCAGTTATATGAAGAAAGAAGGTATTTAATGGTTAACCACATATGTTGTATCCCCCTCTCAGAGTTTTAGCTTTATGCCAAATACTGCCAGGCACACTCGCTGCACCCTAGAAGCTGGACCATGTGGTCACTTGAAAGTCAGCTCTTTCATTCTTATTTCTTTATTGTCCACAAGGGGCTAAACATAGAGAGGACAAACAAGGACAGACAAAGGGATTAAGTCAATTACATTGACCTCAGTATGTAACTGGTACTTAATTTATCAACCCCAAAAGGATGAAAGGCAAAGTCGACCTTGGTGGAATTTGAACTCAGAATGTAGTGACAGACCAAATACCGCTAAGCATTTCGTCCAGCATGCTAACCTTTCTGCCAGCTCACCTCCTTTCTTCGCCATCAGTTCTTGCATTCTAGAGAGGAGAAGATATGAGAAGCAATGGTCTAAGAATGATTAATATGTGTAATGGGAAGTCTGAATCTCTTCTTTGGGTAGACTTACACCCTGAAGATTTTGGTCAATTTCGCAAAGTCCTTGATTTGGTAGTACTACTGTAACACTGCTCCTTTTGGAATAAACTCTTTTGCCATGACAAACACAGACACACAAATACATACATATATACATATCTATCTATATA
>NC_043007.1:35758610-35928610 GCF_006345805.1 Octopus sinensis
TATTTTATGTAGCCACCACACACATTTTTTTTTCTTTCCTTGTTTCTCTCCTTGTTTTTTTCTGTGTCCCTTTCTGTAGAAGAGCGTAGGCTCAAAACGTAAAAGACTTTTTCAATTCCTGAGCGTTATACTTTCTCATTCTTCTCTTCACATTATTTGCTCTCTCTCTCTCTCTCTTGTGTGTTGTTGACTTTGCTCTCTTTGTTCTCTCTCATTTGCGTGTGCATACACACAGAAACACAAAAACTGTGAAGGAATATGTGTCACCTTGAGAAACAAAAGATATAAAATCAACCCTTGACCTCTTCTGTAAAGTTTGGTGAATAAAACAATGCCATACATTAGATTACCTCACAAGACCAGCCCAAACCAGTTTTGTCCAGATGTTAACCACCAATTGGTTACAAACCAAAGAGGTTTAACATTATTAGTTTAGTTCACAGGTGTATCATCACCACCACTGCCATCATCATCACCATCTTTAGACTTTGCTTTCTCCAAGCTGATGTGGTTTGAACAACTTTTCATCACTTGTCAGAGTCCGTCATTATTTCATGTGGCCAATGCCAGTACCACCTGACTGGCTCCCATGCCGGTGGCATGTAAAAAGCACCATTTGAGCATGGTCATTGCTAGTACTGCCTGATTGGCTCCTGTGCTGGTGGCACATAAAAAAACACCATTCAAGCTTGGTCGATGCCAGTGTTGCCTGACTGACCTTCATGCCAGTGGCATGTGAAAAGCACTCAATACACTCATTGAGTGGTTGGCGTTAGGAAGGGCATCCAGCTGAAGAAACTTTGCCAGATCAAATTGGAGCTTGGTACAGCCTTCTGGCTTGCCAGTCTTCGGTCAAACTGTCCAACCCATGCCAGCATGGAAAGCAGACGTTAAGCGATGATGATAATAACAGCAGAAAAAGAAAGCCAATCTTTATTGCTGTGTATTTATTTTGATACAATTTCTACGGTTGGATGCTTTTCCTACCATTAACCAGTTTACAGCAGACATTGAGTGAATTTTATTGTATTTTCAATATTACTGAAGTTGTCCACCAGGTCTAAACAGTTCATGATATGAGATTTTATTGTGTTGCTTGTCTTCTCCGTGAGTTGCCTTTGCTATAACTCTTAACCCTTTTACATTCAGATTTCTCTGTTAAATCTAACACTTATTTATTTACATTGTTTTGAATTAATCATGCATCATCTCATAACTTCGATGTTTTTATTTTTAGAATGACACTAGGTTAAGGTGACCAGCTCTATGCGCGGGTGAGGGTGTGGTTGTTACTTTCTGTTGCTTCCTTTCTGTTTCTTATCGCCACATTCTCCCTCTGTTTCTCTCTCCTTTCTCTGTCACTTTCCTACTCTCTTACTCTTCCTTTCTCTCAGACTCTCCCTCGCTTTCTCTTACTCTCTATCTTACTCTATCCCTCTCCCATTTATAAAAAAACAAAAGATCTTGAGTAAGTTTAGAAAGAAAATATTTTGAAAGATCAATCATAAATATCAGGCAGTGACAACGGAAAGGTCTGCTTCAAGGCGGACAGCAAAACACTTACATTTAAAAGGGACAGATGAACTTGCGAGCTAAAGTTTGAAGGGATAGAATCTCAGGATAGTAGACTCACCAAAGCAACCACTGTAGCACCCCAAAATGTCTCCCAATCAATTTCTCACCTCAAGTTACCCCTTACTGTAAATTTTAATCCGTTTCCAGCCCCATTTAGAACCCTTTTTACATAGAAATCCAATTTGTGTCAATGTTCGCCTTCTTCATTTTATAGATTAGTTTGTAGGGTAGGGGTGAGAGATCAGAGCTGGCTGGTTTGTACAAAAACAGGTAGAATATTTGGGCCATGTTTAGATATGGCTAGTTTAAATGCTAAAGGGTTAAAGAGTCCTTTCCTTTTTCATTGATCCTTCCTTTTTAGGCATGTTATTTTTTATAGTTTTCTGTACTTTTTATTGCCAACAACTATGGGGTTTTATCTTTCTACCAGCACATCTAACATAACTGGTAGTTTATTTTGTTGACCCTGGAGGAATGAAAGGCAAAGTTGACATTGGTGGGATTTGAATTCAAAATGTAAAGGGTCATAACAAGGTTAGGAATTTTAAGATGGTGAGGTAGTTGATTATATTGGCCCTGAAAGGAT
Organism: Octopus sinensis; assembly: GCF_006345805.1. Lineage (NCBI taxonomy): Eukaryota > Metazoa > Mollusca > Cephalopoda > Octopoda > Octopodidae > Octopus > Octopus sinensis. The sequence goes on from NC_043007.1 coordinate 35,760,772, forward strand.
GAAAGGTAAAGTTGACCATGGCAGGATTTGAACTCAGATCATTAAGACCCAAAAGAAATGCTGCTAAGCATTTTGTACTTTGCACTAGCAATTCTTCCAGCTCACCACCTTCCAGGCACAAGGCCTGGAATTTTGGGGGAGGGAGTAAGTTGATGACATCAACCCAGTGTTTCAGTGGTACTTAATTGATTGACCCCCAAAAGATGAAAGGCAAAGTTGACTTCAGTGGTATTTGAACCCAGAACGTAGTGTCAGATGAAATAACGCTAAGTATTTTGCCTGGCATGCTAATGATTCTGCTAGCTCACCACAATAATAATAATCCTTTCTACTAAAGGCACAAGGCCTGAAATTTAATAACTAGTCAATTACATCAACCCCAGTGTTTCACTAGTAATTAATTTATTGACTCTGAAAGGATGAACGGCAAAGTCGACCTTGGCAGAATTTGAACTCAGAATGTAAAGGCAGACGATATGCCACTAAGCATTTTGCCTGGTGTGCTAACGATTCTGCCAGCTCGCCACCTTAGTAGTAGTAGTAATAATAGTAATAATTATAATAATAATAATAATAATAATAATGAAGAAGTAGAAGAATTTATTTATTCAATAATATAAGGATATATTTCATTCTATTCTGATACCATATAAAAATAGTAAAATATAAAAAAACCCAGTTTACTGGTCATATAATGTACTGCATATGGTTTTATTTGTGCATTTGCACCAATTCTCTTGGCATTTGTTTGGATTCTGTCTGGTCTAATTCAGTGAAAAAAATCTTACATGTTGTTTATTGAAGAGGAAATCATGCAATTTTCTTTCCGTTTCTTCCCATCTCGGTATTTATTTAAGAAAGAGAGAAGGAAGAGTTATGCTCTTTTGTTTGTAGTGTTAATTAAAAATAATAATAATAATAAAATAGTAATAGAAAAAAAAAGGAATATTTCCTTTGCCCTTGTCTTCATATAGTTTTTTTTTTTCTCGTTTTTTTTCTGTTCTTCACTCTTGTTCTCTTCTTTCTCCCTCTTCTCAACCACTTTCAGCCCTTTTCTATTTTATCCCTTATGCAAACCTGTAGAAAGTGGGGTTTTTTTCCCTTTTGCTGCTGTAATTATATCTTTCTCAATTAGTTTTATTTCAACACCAAAGAGGCCTTTAAATTAATTCGTTTTACTCTACACCCCCAATTCTCCCCTACCACCCAGCCACCCATCGTCACTAACACCACCATCAAGAAACATGTCAATATATTTATAAATGTTGATGAAAACACACACGCACACACATTTGAGTGTGTGTGTATATATATATATATATATATGTATGTATACATTTCAATTTACATAAAACAGTCACAAGAGAACCTCAAATAACACAATTTTTCAGGACCAGCACTGCTTGTTAGCAAAAAACACTTGTTGCTTATTTGTTTTATATCCTCAACAACCACCAGTACACCACCACCACTACCACAACCACCATCACCTTCCCACTGTGCTCAGTAGCAAACTATATCTCCCTTTGGAGATGTTATCCTGAAATTCGTGACTTAACAACATTTGGACAACCATCTAATCATCACCATCATCATCATCATTGTCAACTTTTGAGTTCTGTCAAAGCTAAATTTTCATTGAATCTGTGCCATACTTTTTGTAAATGGTAACAGGAATTCCCTGAAGTCACTGAAGAATTTTTTTTTATTTTAAGAGTTTCCTATATACAACATAGACATTCCTTCCTTCATTTAAGTCAATCCAATGCTGATATTTCCCTTAGGTGTGGATATATTTGGATCTTTGCTTTTTTTTTTTTTAATTTTTTTTACTTGTGTGGCCCAGTGGTGGGACAGAATGGTACTTGATCGAGGACTTAAAGAAATATAGGCATGAGGAAAAGAACCTACCTTGGGATTTCTGTTGTGTAAAAAAAATAAAATAAAATAAATAATATGGTGGTTGTTAGTTCACTTCATTTAATAAATCAAGAAATTTTGATTAAGTAAAATCACATTGTTAGTGATGCGAATGAAATGTCATTGTGCACCAGCCCCCAGCCCACCGCTGACATGAGGCCCTGCTTGCTAGATCAACTGGTTATTAAATATAGCTCTTTTTAACTAAGTCCAGTGGCTAGCATTTTTCACTGTAATTTGGATATTGTTCATTGTGGTATTTACTGAAGTAAGGCGGCGAGCTGGCAGAAACATTAGCATGCCAGGCAAAATGCTTAGCGGTATTTCGTCTGCTGCTACGTTCTGAGTTCAAATTCCGCCGAGGTCGACTTTGCCTTTTGTCCTTTCGGGGTCAATTAAATAAGTACCAGTTACGCACTGGCGTCGATATAATCGACTTAATCCGTTTGTCTGTCCCTATTTGTCTTCTCTGTGTTTAGCCCTTAGTGGGTAGTAAAGAAATAGGTATTTCGTCTGCTACATTCTGAGTTCAAATTCCACCGAGGTCGACTTTGCCTTTCATCCTTTTGGGGTCGATTAAATAAGTACCAGTTACACACTGGGGTTGATGTAATCAACTTAATCTGTTTGTCCTTGTTTGTCCCCTCTGTTTTTAGCCCGTTGTGGGTAGTAAAGAAATAGGTATTTACTGAAGTGTGTTTAATCATTTTAAAGTATTATATTCTCTTGGGGTATTATTAGATGTGGCTTTATGTTCGGAGATGAGGGTTAAGATAAGAGGAAGGGGTGGAACAGAGCAGGTTTTTATTGTAGAGGCTACATGTCTGTTTACATTTAGAGGAGGAAGTGAGAATGAATCAGTGATAGCTGTGATGATGAGGTGTCCAGGTGGCACCTCGAGGAGGTGAGTAGAAGTGAGAGGGGACAGACAAACAAGGAATATGAGTTGATCGGAGCTTGCAAGAGTGTATGGTGGGTAACAAGAGATAGAGGAAATAGTAGAGGGGAGGGATAAGTTGGTAAAAACTGCAAAGATTGGGTGGGTTTAGAGAGTGAGTGTAGGAAGTGATGGATACAGGCATTACCAAGTTCAAGTTAAATCTCTTTTATCTTTTACTTGTTCCAGCATGGACTGCGGCCATGCTGGAACACCACCTTGAAAGGGTTTTAGTTGAACAAATCAACTCTAAGACTTATTTTTTTAAGCTTAGTACTTATTCTATCAGTCTCTTTGCCAATCTGCTAAGTTACGGGAATGTAAATGCACCTGCATTGGTTGTCAATCGGCAGTGAGGGACAAACACAGACACAAAGACATACACACAGATATATATATCTATTATATAAAATCCGTTCTGTCTGTGTGTGTGTGTGTGTCTTCTAGGATATCGGGCATCCTCCATCTGATTGTGCTCAAATTTGATATAGAGCATGTATAAATCTTGAAAAAATTACAAAAATTGATTCCAGGTGAGAATGCGATCGATAAAGCCGTGGGAATGTGCATTTGTAAAATCGTTTTTCTCGGAATAGAAAAAAGTCTATCTTTATTTCTTCTTTTGCTGGTATCTCAAATTTAGGTTAAATCAGTGTTTCTGAAAGTGGAGGCCTATGAGATGGTCAGACGAGTTGTTTTGAGAAAATTTGGTTTAAATGTTTGACAACTCAGCACCGTTTTGCTCATATATATATATATATATATATATATACACACACAGACATATACATGATGGGTTTCTTTCACTTTCTGTCTACCAAATCTGTTCACAAGGCTTTGGTCAGCCTGAGGCTATAGTAGAAGACACTTGCCTAAGGTGCCACACAGTGAGACTGAACTCGACACCATCTGGTTAGGAAGCAAGCTTCTCACCACACAGCCACACCTTTGCTTAATCTGTTTTTGTTTTTTTTTTTGCTTAATGATTTTTTTTTCTTATTATTTCCTTAGTCTTTTATATTAAGTTTGGAACTATAAATTCCCCAAATCCATTAACGTTTGAAGACAATCTTGGCCTCATCTTCTGAATGATGAAAAGATACTGGCTCATAATTTCTGCATCTTTGTAGTTGTTAGCAAGAGAATATAGGAGTGTATACATATTACAACCATTTGCATACACACACACACACACACACACACATTTTCCATTAAAAACACAAATTTGTTTTTTTTTTATTATAATACAAGGTATGTTTTATTAGAACCTACCAGTATTTATGAAGATGTATGAAAATATTTTCTCATATTTCTTTATTGGTCTCTTTGGAATTTCATTATTATTGTTGTTATTGACATCATTCTCAGTCTCATTATTATTATTATTATTATTATTATTATTATTATTGACAATAAACACAGTATGTTATAGCAATCATGTTTTTTAATGATATACATCTGAAATATAAAATTTCTCTTTGCATCCACATCTACAAATATGCATTCACACACACACACCTACTCAAATGTGTATCTATATATCTCTATACATTTATTTCATTATACAAATTTATTATCACTAATGTGTATGGGATTTTAGGAATGCTTGTATATCTATTCATATGAAGGAATATGCTTCGTATTTATATATATATGTGTATGTGTCCCAATGTTACCTTATTACAAACACACACACACACTTACACATGTGTCTATTTGTTTGTGTATTTTCCTTGTGAGTTTGTGTATGTACAACATATGTGTGTATATATATAAATGTGTGTGTATAAATGTTCTTGTGTATGTGGATATGTATACCTGTTTCCATGTATATATATATATATCCTGTGTCTGTATGTGAGAGAGAGAGTATATTTACAATTATCTTAAGTCCTCTCCTTTTCTTTAGTAGTAATTGCAATAATAATAATAATAATAATAATAAATATAATATGACAATAATCATAACTTGAAGTAGAACCTCCCCCCTACTTTTTCTTCACTTTCTACTTCTTTATTGGTACTGTATATAAACACTTCTTTTTGGAGGTGCTGGTGACAGTGGGGTCATGGGGGCTGTTTAGAATTGTCTGCATTCCTCATATTATTGGTTTCGGAACTTGGCTCTCAAGAAGGTCTTTTAGTGGGCAAGGGGGCCCATAGGAATAAAGGGGGTGAGGTAGCATCGACTAAGGGAGAAAAGGGATTGGTTTTTAATAGGCATAGTATATATTTCTGAGAAATAATCTTGGAGCAGTCACTCTGTTAGATTTGGTGGCAGCAGCAGTGGTATGGTGGTGGTAGCGGCAGTGGTGGTTATGTTTAACCCTTTAAGAAAATTAAGATCCTCTCTTTTTTACCCTGGCTTCAGTCATTTGAACGTGGCCATGATGGAGCACTGCTGTTAAGTGTTTCAGTTATTCATTTGACTCTAGTATTTCAGTCTGGCATATATTTTTAACTAATATGTTTCTATATCAGATATACATATTGTTTTATGTTTATTTATCAGACATTAAGGGGATGTACATTATTTACATTCGACGTATATTTGTCCTCATCTTGTTTGTTGTTAACACAACATTTTGGCTGATATACCCTCCAGCCTTCTTCAGGTGTCTTGGGGAAATTTCGAACCTGGGTTCTCATTCCTAAGGTATTTTTCAACATTATTATTATTATTATTGTTGTTGTTGTTAGTGTTCAGGCCACTGCTTGGAATCTTAACCACTACGCCATATTCCCGTGGGTATATCAGCTGAAACTTTGTGTTAACAACAAACAAGATGAGGTACAAATATCCATCGAATGTAAATAATAAATATAATATGACAATAATCATAACTTGAAGTAGAACCTCCCCCCTACTTTTTCTTCACTTTCTACTTCTTTATTGGTACTGTATATAAACACTTCTTTTTGGAGGTGCTCATCTCTTAAATATAGAACTGTGTTAAGGGATGCAGTTCAACATACCAGTTTACATTAGTAAACATAAACACAAATACACACATATAGATATACACACACACTCATGCACACACAGACACACACACATACACAGCATTCCCCTCTAACACTAAGAATGATAAAGTGAACAATTATTAATGGTGTCCTCCATTCTTGATAGGTTGATGCTGCTCCATTTCAAAATGGCCCTCAGCTCACCTTTGGATTGCTTCTTTAGTCCTCCATCTCCGCAATGACTATGGTGTGGGCTGGTCATAAAGGATCTTTACAGTAGAGATATGAGACTACACATCTGAGACAGTTTAGCTAATATCCATACAGTATTGATTGATGACTGCTGTTGGTGTTATTGTTGTTAAGCAACAAGACGGGTAAGGGTGATTAGGTGATGGTCTAGGATTTAGGGGCGGGAGACCCCAGACCTTGGGGAAAAAAAAAACTTTAGTCGTCTTGTTGTAGTCGAGGGCTCTTCCTTGACGCCCGACACCACTAGGAGGTGGCCCTCGAAGTCACTGGAAATGGAGATCTCCAGCTCCAAATTCTTCAACGGCCAACAGCAAATTCTTGCTGTTGGTGTTGGTTTGAAGGATGATATCATTGTCATCATCATACCACCTACTTTTCCAATGCTTGCATGGCTCAGATTGTCTATGACAGAATGCCCTTCTTGTTACCAACTCTCAAGTGTTTTCAAGCGGACTAATATTTTCCCATACCCAAACATGTTTTGGTAAAAGACTGGAAATGAAATACTAACGAACTTGGAACAGCTTGCTCATGAAATTAATTTACAAGCGGCTGTGCAACCCACAGATATGTTTACCTATTTCTTTACTACTCACAAGGGGCTAAACACAGAGAGGACAAACAAAGACAGACAAACGGATTAAGTCGATTATATCGACTCCAGAGCATTACTGGTACTTATTTCATCGACCCAGAAAGGATGAAAGGCAAAGTCGACCTCGGCGGAATTTGAACTCAGAACGTTGCGGCAGACGAACTACCTCTAAGCATTTTACCCAGCGCGCTAACATTTCTGCCAGCTCACCGCCTTACAGATATGTTTACCCTTAACATAGTTCTCAAGGAGATAACGTTTCTGCCAGCTCACCGCCCACAGATATATTTACCCTTAACATAGTTCTTAGGGAGATTCAGTGTGGCACTGAATGTGACAAGGATGGCCCTTTGAAATACAGGTACTACTTATTTTTGCCAGCTGAGTGGACTGGAGCAATGTGAAATAAAGTAACTTGCTCAAGGATAATGCTCTGCCAGGAATTCAACTCATGACCATACAATCGTGAGCCAAATACCCTAACTGCTAAGCCATGTGCCTTCACATGTGAAATACAGTGGTTGTATAACAATGTTCATGTGGTAATTGGTGTACCTGGCACAACACCCCACACTACTACCTAAGAAGCAGAAGGATGCTGAAATTGAAGCACATATTTGTCGACCATCAGAAAACTACCATCCTAAATTCTGCTAGAATCCTAAGAAAGGTTCTTGAGATTTTCTCCACACTATCAAACATCTCCTACTCCCTCCCTGCTCCTGACACATCTGCCCAACTCACTCCTACCCACCTTCATACGTTGAAGGTCCACTCTGACACCTCATCACCTCTATTTTTCAGCTCCACCTGATCACTGTCTCCCTCCCCTCTAAAATGTGAATATTCATGTCACCCCTTTACAGCAAAAAACCTATTCAGTTCTGGCCCCTTCCTCACATATTTAACTCCTACTCTTTTACTCTCTTTTACTTGTTTCAGTCATTTGACTGCAGTCATGCTAGAGCACCGCCTTTAGTCAAGTAAATCGATATTCTGTCGGTCACTTTTGCCAAACCGCTAAGTTACGGGGACGTAAACAAACCAGCATTGGTTGTCAAGTGATGTTGAGGGACAAACACACATATACATATATATACATATACATATATACGACAGGCTTCTTTTCAGTTTCCATCCACCAAATCCACTCACAAGGCTTTGGTCAGCCCGAGGCTATAGTAGAAGACACTTGCCCAAGGTGCCACGTAATGGACTGAACCCGGTACCATGTGGTTTGTAAGCAAGCTATTTACCACACAGCCACTCCTACGCCTCCTCTTTACCTATCTTTTAGCATAAACTTTCCCTCTCAGGCGAGTGGAGTTGTAGTCTTAGAAACTGCTTGCTGGTTTCACTATTGTTGAAGGCACAAAAAAAAAAATGCACCTAATACATGCTGTATAATGGTTAGCATTAGGAAGGCCGTCCAGCCATAGAAACTATACCAAAGTAGGTACTGGAGTGTGATGTTGTCCTTGAGCCCATTGGATCCTGTTGAACCTGCCAATCTATGCTAACATGGAACATGGATGTTAAATGATTATAATAATAGCATAAGGTGATATGAAGCATCATCTAGTGCTGTATATAGCACCTTGCACCCTGGATCTGGATGCAATCTGATATGTGAGACTACTCTACCAATACACAACCTATCCCTCATCAAAACCCTCACAATTTACCCCCATAGCCATACTAGTCGGTTCCGAGTGTGTTTTTCTTACACACTTGTTATGGTAAAGCGTGTTCGCATTATACACTAATTAAGGTGAATTATGTTCACCTTACTTGTTGTAGTGAACTGTATTCACCTTATATGTTTTTTGAGGGAAGTATGTTAAACTTACTGTGTGGCACCTTGGGCAAGTGTCTTCTACTATAGCCTCAGGCCAACCAAAGCCTTGTGAGTGGATTTGGCAGATGGAAACTGAAAGAAGCCCGTCGTATGTATGTATGTATGTGTATTTATATATATATATGTATGTATGTATGTATGTGTGTATATATATATATGTGTATGTATGTGTGTGTGTATGTGTATATGTTTGTCTGTGTTTGTCCCCCCAACATCGCTTGACAACCGATGCTGAACTTAGCGGTTCAGCAAAAGAGACCAATAGAATAAGTGCTAGGCTTACAAAGAATAAGTCCTGGGGTCGATTCACTCAACTACAAGGGTGGTGCTCCAGCATGGCCACAGTCAAATGACTGAAACAAGTGAAAGAGTAACTGAAGTAAAAACATGTCCAGTTTACCCACTCACTGCATTGAGTGTGTCTGTTAGTGCAAACACTTTTTATTCAAACTAAAAAAGAAACTATCTAGCAACCTATTAGAAGTCATGGATTAAATGTGATATTTATTTGCACCCACATCCACCTAAATCTCTTCTTTTCTGTCTGTCTTCCTTTCTCTCCTTCTTCTGTCTCTGTCTCTCATATACACACACACACACACACACACATATATATAAAATTTAGAGGACTGACCACATTTTGGTATTTTGCTGAGATTTTTCTTGAGAACACATTCTTCGTGGTAAATGGCATTTTGACGTCTATGTTTAGCATATAGGCTGTCCACTTTTAGTGGTCAGTCCTCTAAATTTTGTATGTAAAACAACTTTTAATCTTCAGATTTTTTTTACTATATGCTAAGCCACTGCTTTTAATTGATTAGTATCAATTTCTACCCTTATTTAATTTTATATATATATATATATATATATATATATATATACACAACACATACATATATATATATATATATATAATACACATACATATATATATATATATATATATATATATATATATATATATATGTGAAATAGAAAGATGAATAATCTTGTAGTAGATTAATCAAAAGTTTAACCGATACCTTAGTAGCAAAAATCACAGCAGTGAACAGCACGGTTGGAGGTACAACCATCTGGCGTTGCAACCGTGCGTTGGTGCGGATAATTGAAATTAAAACATTATAGGTGAATTGAAGAAATGGAGCTGAACGCAGATTGAACAGAAATCGTTTTATTTCATTCTACACGTGTTTCGAAAGGCACAAATTACCAAATCCGATGAATAATGGGACCATATTGTGTCTTTCTCTTCAGGAAGAAAAAGGAAATCCGTTGGAAAAACAAAAACAGAACAGAGGCAGAGCAAAAAACAAATCGAACTGTGCTCCTAAGAGCCCATGGCGAAACTGTTTATCAGTGTATGTTGAGAACCGGTGGCTGAAGAATTCAACAGGTCAGGCATCGGTCAATCATGTGGGTGAGGGTGTATATATGTTCTTTGTGACATTATTCTCGGTCACAAAGAACATATATACACCCTCACCACATGATTGACCGATGCCTGACCTGTTGAATTCTTCAGCCACCGGTTCTCAACATACACTGATAAACAGTTTCGCCATGGGCTCTAGGAGCACAGTTCGATTTGTTTTTTGCTCTGCCTCTGTTCTGTTTTTGTTTTTCCAACGGATTTCTTTTTTCTTCTGAAGAGAAAGACACAATATGGTCCCATTATTCAATCGGATTTGGTATTTGTGCCTTCGACACGTGTAGAATGAATAAAACGATTTGTTCAATCTGCGTTCAGCTCCATTTCTTCAATCACCAATATATATATATATATATATATATATATATATATACACACATATATTATATGCACACACACACACACATATATATATATGCACACACACACACACACACACACACACACACACATATATATATATACATACATACACATACACATACATATATATATATATATGTTTGTGTGTCATGCCAAATGTCTGTCGGGTTTTTTTTAATTTACAAAAAGAAAACAGTTAAAACAAATGTATTTATATTCTAACTACAAATATCACCACTACCACCACCGCCACTACCATTATCAAAAACAATAACAACACCTAAATACAATGAAAAAAAAGAAAGAGAATCATTATCCACATAATGAAGTCTCTTTGCCAATATGTCCACCTTCAACCAATACTAAAAACTCGACATGCAGCACGGACAGATAATAAGCAAGTGCAGGTCATGACGACCTAATCTTGTGCACTAAAATTATTGCACTCCGCCAGTGGTTTGTTGTTGTATTGTTTTAGTGTCAAGTTTGTTGATGCTTAGTTGGAGAAGAGGAGGAATCCCCATGACTCTCACTAGGGTCTTTGAAACTGGGACTGGTGACCTGGTCCAAATGTTTGCACAGATCGGACTCTGCTGAAGGCACCCAGGGAGTCAGGTCATCGTCATCATCACCATCATCATCGTTTTAACGTTCACTTTTCCATGCTTGCATGGGTCGGATGAAATTTGTTGAGGTGGATTTTTTTCTGCAGTTGAATGGTTTTCCTGTCACCAATCTTCTCCTGTTTCAATCATTTGGACTGCAGTCATACCAGCTGTCAAATGGTAGTGGGAAATAAGCACAGACACAAAGCCACACACACATACACACACACACACACGCACACGCATGCATGCACACACATACACATACACACACGACGAGTTTCTTTCAGTTTCCATTCGCCAAATCTGTCCACAAGGGTTTGGTCAGCCTGAGCCTCTTGCAGAAGACACTTGCCCAGGGTGCCATACATTGGGATTGAATCTGAAACCATGCGGTTGCGAAGCAAGCATCTTACCACACAGCCACAAGAAGTTTTTCTTGAACCATGTGGCTTATTGGAGTTATTTTATTCACCCATTTATTCATTAAATGTCTAGATTTCAAATTCTTTGATGTGTGAATATTTTCAATTTTGATACCTCTTCCCCTTCTCCGCACACTTGTCAGGAAGGGGAACTTTTCATCAGTTCCAAAACATGTTAGAAATTTAGACTTTTCCTCACCAGAAATGTATTAGAATGGAATCTCTTTTTTGCAGTGATGAAACATTAAAATGTTATTGATATATAAATGTTTGAAATGTATTCTGTTTTTTTGACTTTTTGTAATTTTAACGATTTTCTTTTTATTTATTGCTTTACTACTACTACTACTACATGACGTTTTGTCTGTCTTAACGTTCTGAGTTCAAATTCTGCTGAGGTCAGCTTTGCCTTTCATCCTTTCAGGGTCAATGAAATAAGTACCAGGGAAACATTGGGGATGATGTAATCAACTAATCCTCTCCCCCCCAAATTTCAGGCTTTGTGCCTTTAGTAGAAAGGATTATTATTATCATCGTCTTCATCATCATCATCATCATCATCATCTTCATCATCGTCTTCATCATCATCATCATCATTATTATTATTATAAAGGGGCCGAGCTGGCAGAATCGTTAGCATCGTGGATAAAATGCTTAGTGGCATTTTGTCTGTCCTTAGGATCTGAGTTCAAATTCCACTGAGGTCGACTTTGCCTTCATCATTTCGGGGTTGATGAAATAAGTACCAGTTACACACTGGAGTCAATGTAATCGACTTGTGCCTATAGTAGCAAGGACTTTACTATTATCATTGGTAAAAATAGTAGAGCTTTAATCATGTGCCTGTAGAACATGAGGGGGGGCTCATACTTTTGGTGGTCAAGGTAATCCTGGATCTGAAGGATTCTTTGATTGGCCCTAGTTGGGGTTTCTCCTGTATCAGAAGGATTACATCATTCATGTTATTACATACTTTGTGTGCTACATATACTTTTATTGCTTGGCACTGTCTTTTCCATTTATTTCTCCCCATATAGGCGCAGGAGTGGCTGTGTGGTAGGTAGCTTGCTTACCGACCACATGGCTCCAGGTTCAGTCCCACTGCGTGGCACCTTGGGCAAGTGTCTTCTACTATAGCCTCGGGCCGACCAAAGCCTTGTGAGTGGATTTGGTAGACGGAAACTGAAAGAAGCCCATCGTATATATGTATATATATATGTGTGTGTGTGTATATATATATATATGTGTGTGTGTATGTTTATGTGTCTGTGTTTGTCCCCCACAACATCGCTTGACAACCAATGCTAGTCTGTTTATGTCCCCGTAATTTAGCAGTTCGGCAAAAAGAACCGATAGAATAAGTACTAGGCTTACAAAGAATTAGTCCTGGAGTCGATTTGTTCGACTAAAGGCGGCGCTCCAGCATGGCCACAGTCAAATGACTGAAACAAGTAAAGAGTAAATGAGTATCCTTTATGTAAGTCTGACACAAATTGCTGTCTGTCCTTGTAATGTCCTCCTCATCTATGCTCCTGTGGCTAATAAAAAAAATTATTATTATTATTAATGATTCTTTTATTTATTTATATTTTTTGCTTCTTTTACAGACTTGTTGGATATTGTCACAAGACAAAGCCACCTTTACCAAACAAACCACGCCCTCCTCTTCCAGCAAAACCAAACGTATCACTTTCTCAAGGCAAGCCACAAACGTCTAAAAGAAACAATGGAGAATTGGCATCAACCAACCAAAGAATTATATTAGATTCTTCAGGTAATTTTCTCTTGTCTCTCTCAGACCATTCTGTAACTTTTACATGGTGGACCTTGACAGCCATGGGATTGTGATGAAAAGGTCAGCAGGATCCTTTGGCACAGTGTTCCCCAATCAGCAGTTCACAGACCAATACCACGCCGTGGATTGTTTGGTATCAAGCTATACAGAATTAATAAATTCTTTAATTTTATTTTTATTTCATTGACTATTTCAGTCTGTAAGATGCTTTTACATAATATACATGACCACATACATACATGCAAGCATGCATGCTTGCTTGCTGGCTTGCTTGCATGCATACTTACATACATTCATTCATTCATTCAGATTGTTCTCACTGTCCTGTTCTTGTTACCACTTTCACCCTCCACAAAACATCCCGAATTTTATTTAATTTGCTTTGCGGGAAGGACTGTATCAATGAAGTTGCGTCTTGTCCTTACCTTCGAAATGCGGAGTAGATGAAACAGGGACAACTGAAGAAGGGGAATATTCTTTATGTTGCATGTCTCATTTCTCTGTTTGCTTTTTTTGTTGTTCGAAAAAAAAGTTCATTTTTATGTTTTTGTTTTCATATTTTCGTTTCTCATTGTGTTCAACGTTTTTTTGATGTCCTATACCCATATATGCATGTCTCTCTCTCTATATATATATGTAGGTATGTACATATATATATGTATATATGCATATATTTATATATTATTTATATTATTACACACATACATACACACACACACATACATATCCATACACACACACACACATCCATTCATCCATCCACTCATACATCTCTCTCACAATATTTTTACTCTCTCTCTCTTTATCGCTGTCTATCTATCTATCTATCTATCTATCTATAATTTTGCCCTTTGTCTTTATCTCTTACTATCTTTGCTCTTACAATTCTTTTGCTTATTCCTTCTCTCTCTCTCTCTCTCTCTCTCTCTCTCTCTTTCCCATTCACTTTCACTATTTCTCCTTTCATGATCTCCTTCACCTCTCTAACACAGCCCTTACAAAGACATTTCATGTTAAATTTTAAACAGCCACATTTCGGTTGTATTACTTTATTTGTGTTTTGATTTACAGTTTTTTTTTTCCAATGATTTTGCAGGTAAAGGAAAAGCACCTCCACCACCACCACCTTCTTCACCACCATCATCATCCTCATCGCCACCACAACTACCACCCAAAGACACATCACCTCCACCTACTCCAAAGAAACCGACGGGAGAAGCTTCACCTAAAAGTGCCCCCAGTTCGGTAAATTGTACGCCAGTGACTGTGAAGAAATCACCATTCTCCAAAAATGACATACAGACTAAGATTTTGAATTCCGTTCGCAACAACTCAAACTTCAACCTAGACTTCAACATTAACAACAACATTTCTACCACAACTAATGCTAGTTCAACTTACACTTCTAATGATAACAACAACAACAACAATGACAACAACAGTAACATCAATGAGACAGTAAGTGAAAACAGCAGAAAGCTATCATCCCCTAAAACCAACACACAGCAGGGAACTTCCAGGAAAGTCTTCACGAGAGCCAAAAGCACTCCTCCAGCCCCTTCACCTAAGACATTTACTATCAGGGTGGCTTTCGGTGCAGGGAAGAGTCATTCGTGTTCTTCAAGCATTGCTCAAAGTTCGAACGCTTCCAATAACGATGACAACAACAACAATATTGTCCAGAAGATACAGTCCAGTGAACCGAATCCTGTAAAGACACCTGCCTCAGACTGCCACGAGTCGTATAACATAGAACCCAGGAAAACACCACCACCGCCACCTGTGAAACCAAAGCCCAGACCCAAACCTCGTGAACGCCCCGTGCCAAAACAGCGGGTTTCATTATTACTGCGACAGAACTCTGTAGAATCAGTTGATGGCAGCAGTCCAGGAACAAGTGCAGATCATCATTCTGATGACGGTTTAACAAATGAACTGAACAGTAGCAAAAACAGCAACAGCAGCTACAATGATAACAGTGTCAGACCAAGCAATGATACCCCAATACAATTAAGTGAAACAAATCCCCTTGCTAATACTTCAGTAAAGAGAGAGTCTATTTCTAATGATATAGAGACTGTAGATGCATCGCTACGGCACGTCGAGGAATGTGTAAATAATATATTAAAGTCTCAAGAAAACATTGACAACTTGTCATCTCCGGAAAGGTCTCGGAGGCAAGCCCCTAGAGTACCCGTTAGAGACTATAAGCTTAGGTCATCTTCTGTAGACAGATGCAGTGTGTCTCATTCATACCATAAAAACTGGTCAGAATCCTCGTCAAAATCCTTGGAAACTGAGGATCAGGTGCAATTACCACGTAAAACTCGAGTAAACAATTCTCCCTTTGATCTTCTCGTCTCAGGTGTCAATGACCCAACTCCTCCAAAACCCCCTGCTCGTCCACCACGCCCTAAACATGAGGAAATCAAGCGATCTCGTAGCAAGTTGACAGCATCCGATATTCAGTTTATGCATGTTGACTTCACATCTTCTCAACAGGCTCAAGAACTTGGAGCACCTACATTAACAAGACAGAAATCTGAATCGCGTAAACCTTGTCCACCAAAGCCTCTGCGTAAGAATCTACGGCGGTGCCGTTCTGATGCTGCAGATCACCGCAACAAAGATAATGACATAGAAAGCAGTCGAAGTCGAACGCTCAGTCAACCGTTTCAAAGAGACTCTGAAGACATGTCAATGGCATCAAGCCCTCCAAATAAAATGATCAACCAGCCTGAACCCTCTTCTCCAAACATATCGAAAAGCCCTGTTCCTGCCCCACCTCGCAGATGGTATGGCCGAGAACAGGAACAGACGAAATCACCTCACTCAGAAAGTGATGATGTAAACTCAAATTGTGATGTAACCAGTGCTACTGACAAAACCAGTAGCAAGGTCAGTTCTGCTAACCATGATACCACAGACGCTGACACCATGGACTTTTTCAGCTCTCCCCAAATATCTTGCACCTACCCTGCCCCAGTACCAAGAGGCAAATCGAAAGAGCGCACTCCAACACCACCCCGAGTGCCTCCACGCAATTATACTGAGAATGATGAGGCAGGCGAAACCAACACTGACAACGAAGAGGTATTTACACCTAGCAAGCAGTGCGATGACTCTTCAAAAGAAAAATCTTCAGAATCCAATAAAAACTCTTCAGACAATTCTCTTAAAACTGATGCTGATATGTACAGCAGCAATGATAATATCAACAAGAGCCCCACCTTTAAGCATGATCGACCATTGAGTTCGATCAGCCAGATAAGTTTGCCTTCAGACAGTGGTTCGGGAAGTGCTGAAATGCAAAATAACAATTCCATTCTTAGTTCGGGTACTGATTCCTCTGAAGAAGATGAAGCAGAACAAGCTGTAAGTTACTCTAATATACTACTAATACTAATTAAGTTAAATAAAGTTATTTATTCTGTTGTGTTATTAATATACCTCTAAAAAAAAAAGAAACACATAGGCGCAGGAGTGGCTGTGTGGTAAGTAGCTTGCTTACCAACCACATGGTTCCGGGTTCAGTCCCACTGCGTGGCACCTTGGGCAAGTGTCTTCTACTATAGCCTCAGGCCAACCAAAGTCTTGTTGTATATATGTATATGTGTGTTTGTGTGTCTATGTTTGTCCCTCCCAACTTTGCTTGACAACCGATGGTGGTGTGTTTATGTCCCCATAACAAAGCCTTGTGAGTGGATTTGGTAGACAGAAACTGAAAGAAACCCATCATACTTATATATATATATATATATATATATATAGGGAGAGTTTATGAAAAAAACAAAAGACGAAGACAGGTGGTGTACAAAACAAACAGATGTATTTGTATAACGCTCAGGAATAGAAAAGTATTTTATGTTTCGAGCCTATGCTCTTCTACAGAAAGGGACACAGAAAAAACAAGGAGAGAAAAAAATGTGTGTAGTGGCTAACGATCTATCATGGTGACTGTTATATATATATATATATATATATGTATGTGTGTGTGTATGTGTCTTTGTGCCTGTGTTTGTCCCCCCACCATTGCTTGAGAGCCAATGTTGGTGTGTTTATGTCCCTGTAACTTAGAAAACTGATTTACTTAATTTTTCTTTTGTACTTTATTGTTACCGCTTTGTTTTAAATTTATATTTTATTTTATTTTTTAACAAATTACATCATTTACAAATATCTTGTCAGCTCTCTTTCTCTCCTCTCTCTACCCCTCTCTCTCTCCCCTCTCTTCTTCCCACTCTGTTGCTCTCTCTCCCAAATTCTCTCTGTTCATCTCATCTTATGTCTGTTCTATCCATTATCCTGTTGCAGAAGAGTGACCGAAGTGCTAAGAAAGTCTACTATATTGCCGAAGAAATCATGTCGTCAGAGAAAATTTTTGTCCGTATTCTTTGTCTCATCAATGTGGTAAGAGGCCTCATTTTGTTTGTCAATTTATATTTTATTTCCCTCTCCTCTCCCGTTTCTTACTCAGGCATAATTCTTTTGTCGTTATTCACACACTCGATTTCTCTCTCTCTCTTTCTAATAAAAGTTATGATACTAATAATAATGGTTTCAAATTCTGGCACAAGGCTAATTTTATGATAGTGGGTAAGTCAGTTACATCGACCCTAGTACACAACTGGTACTTATTTTATCAATCCTGAAAAGATGAAAGGCAGAGATCACCTTTGCAGAATTTGAACCCAGAATGTAAAGAGCTGAAAAAAATGTCACTAAACATTTTGTCTGACTCACTAAGGATTCTGCTAGTTTGCTACCTTAATAACA
This sequence comes from Octopus sinensis, assembly GCF_006345805.1. Classification (NCBI taxonomy): domain Eukaryota; kingdom Metazoa; phylum Mollusca; class Cephalopoda; order Octopoda; family Octopodidae; genus Octopus; species Octopus sinensis. The sequence continues at coordinate 35,778,694 of NC_043007.1, forward strand.
ACAATAATAATAACAACTGTTCTTAATATGAGCACAAGGCCAACAATTTTGAGGGGTGGGGTCTAGACTTGATAAGAATTTTATATCATTACTAGCAGTATTGCCCGGCATTGCTCGGTTTTGTTTCGACCCTTTAGAATTGGAATTTTTGAAAAGTAAAAATTTTGCATTATGTAGCTTGTTATTCTCTTTAAGTGAACATTTTTCTGGTTGAAATACACCGAAAAATGGCGACACAGCAGTCAAAAAATCGTAAAAAATAGGGATTTTCATAGAAAAAAAGCACCTTTTTGATGTAAATAATTTTTGGTGTTAACATGGACCAATTTGAATTTTTTCTTCTACAGAATGAAGAGCAAGCCTTCTTCTATCATACTCTCAATTTTGGTCAACTTGCACCACAGGGTCTCGGAGGAGATAGTGTTAGTTGAAGGCTACCAAACCTGCCATACACAGACAACTTCAGCTTTATATATATAGAGATTTAAAACCTTAAAGACAATGAGTAAAGTTGTCCTCAGCAGGATTTGAACTCAGAATGCAATGGGACAGAAGAAATACTACGGAGCATTTCTTTCAGTGCTCTAATGATTCTGTTAATCTATCATCCTATTTATAACAACAATATTGTCTCTAAAACAGGCACAAGGCTAGACATTTAGAGGAAAGGGGTTAGCTAGTTAAGTCAGCTCCAGTATTAAATGCTACTTTATTTTATTTATTTGCTGCTGGATTTGGACTCAAATTGTAAAGACCACAAAAAAAACACTGCGAAGCATTTTCTCTGATTCTCTCTGGTTTTTTGCTTTTGTTTTTTGCCACAAAAAAAAAGAGAGTTGAAGGGACTTATAAGTATAAATTAATCCTTCCAAAACATTCACTGAATTGCAGCACTTCTCTCTTTACCCTCACATTCTGCTCCAAGGGGAATTTAAAAAAGATTGATAAGGGCTTGGCTGATGAGAAGAAAAGTGTCTGCCCTCAACTATTTCGTTTTTGTTTCCTGTACATTTTTTCCCATGGCTACCCAACAGAAGACTGCCTATCTTCCTGGCTAAAGGAAAGAAGTAAGATGACCTAATTTAAAGACTTGTCTGATAGCCAAATCTGTCCTATATTCTCCTGTATCAGACCATAAAAAGACATAATTAAATTGCCATTCTGAATATTTGTTGAACTAAGATCCTTTATTCCTGGTTCAAAAGATATTCCTGTAGAACTCACTATCTATTCTCATCAGCTTTTCTATGGCAGCTCAAATCTCTTTCTTAACCTGATTTCAAATCTTGCTTACATTTGATATCCATCCAATCAAAATAATCTATTCTTGACACATGACTCCACTCGTTCCACCCCACTTTCATTTTTTTTTCCCTACTCTCACAACAGTGGAGGCGAGTGGCTTACTGGTTAGGGTGTCAGCATCATGATCGTAAGATTGTGGTTTCGATTCCTGGACCGGGCGACGCGTTGTGTTCTTGAGCAAAACACTTCATTTTACATTGCTCCAGTCCACTCAGCTGGCAAAAATGAGTAAAGGTGTGATGGACTAGCGTCCCATCCAACTGGGGAGCACATATGCTATTGAATCCGGGAAACCGGGCCCATGAGCCTGGCTAGGCTTTAAAAGGGCGCAATTATTTTATTTTTATTACTCTCACAACAAGTATCGTATTCTTGAAATGGTGATTTATTTTTTGTCATTTAACTCTTGGAATCTGTTCCTCTTACTTCAGGATTTCCGTTTGGCAGTGTCAAATGCTACAGAAAAGGCTGGACGTCCAGTTATTCCAACTGATGTCTTGAATCGGATTTTGAATTTCCTCCCACAGCTACAGAATTTTAATGAAGATTTGCTCAGTGACCTTGAAAACAGATTAAAGAAGTGGTAAACTATCTAAATTGTTCATGCCATTGTGAGTGAGTGAATGAGTGGTATGGGAGAATGAGTGAATGACTGAAAAAGGAAAACTTCCATTAACGGACAATAAACGATGATGATGATATATATATATATATATATATATATATATATATATATATTTTTTTTTTCTTTACTGCCCACAAGGGACTAAACATAGAGGGGAGGAACAAGGACAGACAAACGGATTAAGTCGATTACATCGACCCCAGTGCGTAACTGGTACTTAATTCATCGACCCCGAAAGGATGAAAGGCAAAGTTAACCTTAACGGAATGTGAACTCAGAACGTAGCGGCAGAGGAAATACTGCTAAGAATTTCGCCCGGCGCGCTTACGTTTCTGCCAGCTCGCCTTATATATATATATATATATATATATATATATATATTTTTAGGCACAGTCTTGGCTGTGTGGTTAATAAGTCTGCTTTCCACCCACATGGTTTTCAGTCCAGTCCCATTGTGTGGCACCTTGGGCAAGTATCTTAAAGAAACCCATCGTGTGTGTGTGTTCACAACCACTTGAAAACTGGTATTGGTTTGTTTTCATCCCCATAACCTAGCAGTTTGGCAAAAATAAACAGATAGAATAAGTACCAATTCAAAAGAAAAACAAGTACTGGGGTCAATTCATTCGACCAAAACTCTTCAAGGCAGTGCTCCAGCATGGCCACAGTTCATTGATTGAATCAAATTTAAAATAAAAAAGCAAAAAGCATTTCTTAACAGTCTCCTTACAAATATAATATACTCTTTCTCCTTTTTTCAGGGATTCAATACAAAAGATAGCAGATATTTTCGTCAAAAAGGGACCTTTTCTCAAGTTATATACCTCTTATATTCGTGACTTCAAGAACATGCAAATGCTCTTTGAAGAGTCTTGCCGGAAATACCCAGCTTTTGCTAACGCTGTGAAAGAATTTAAGGTTTGTCTATTGACGCAGGGTCGTCTTCTTGTTTTTGTTCTCGCTTTTGTTGTTGTTGTTGTTGTTGTTGTTGTTGTGGTGGTGGTGGTGGTGGTGGTGGTGGTGGCGGTGGCGGTGGTGGCGGCGGCGGCGGCAACAGTTTGTTTACTTAGCTGCACAATTAATCAAGTCATCCACTGTCACCACCATCATCTTTCGTTACCATTATTACTGCCAGTACTTCATCATCATCATCATCACCATCATTGTCATCACTACCACCATAAACATTGTCATCATCATCATTGTCGTCATCACCACCTCCATCATCAACATCACTATTACCACTACCAACAACTTCTTCATTACCACCATCACCATCATCCTTCTTTTTAACCCTTTCGTTACCAACCCAGCTGAAACCGGTACAAATGTCTTGAGTACAAATGTCTTGTTTTCATAAGTTTTGAATTAAAATCGTCCACCAAATCTTAGTCACAACTTATGTTCCTAATACTAGCTTAATGATAACTAAGTTATTTTACTAAATTCCTTGTTATATTTAAAATAATTGAAAGAAACACAGAGCATCTCAAAATACAGTAATGAAAGGGTTAAATGCCTATTTTTTGTTTTTTCCATGATTGTGTAGGTTCGCTGGATCTTCACACAACACCCTGCTAACTTTTCGTCTCGTAACATCACTTGACATCTTAGTTACCTTTAGTGGAATCCACTCTCTTACAAGCACCCAGGCTAGGTCACCCATTTGAGGGTACCTTCTTTCCTCTTGACGAAAAGATTAACCCTTTAGAATACAGATTATTCAGTCAAATATAATGTTTATTGACATTGTTTTGAATTAATCATGCATTATCTTGTAGCTTCAAGAATACAATGATGTTACTTTTTTTTTACTTTTACTTGTTTCGTTCATCTGACTGCAGCCATGCTGGAGCACCGCCTCTAGTCAAGCAAATCGACCCCAGGACTTATTCTTTGGAAGCCTAGTACTTATTCTATCGGTCTCTTTCGCCGAACCACTAAGTTATGGGGACGTAAACACACCACCATTGGTTGTCAAGCGATGTTGGGGGGGGGGGGGGGCAAACGCACACACACACACATATATACATATATACGACAAGTTTCTTTCAGTTTCCGTCTACCAAATCCACTCAGAAAGATTTGGTCGGCCCGAAGCTATAGTAGAAGACACTTGCCCAAGGTGCCACGCAGTGGGACTGAACCCGGAACCATATAGCTGGTAAGCCAGCTACTTACCACACAGCCACTCTAGGAAGACCTTATAGAGTAGGTGTGAGAAGCTGGATCTGGCTGGTTAGAACATAATTTGAGTCAAAAATGGCCACTATAAATGCTAAATGGTTAAAAAAAGCTTTAGCCAAAGCATAATGAAAGAGAGAGAGAGAGAGAATAAACATTATCATCATTTATCGTCTGCATTTCCATGCTTGCATAGGTTGGACAGGGTTTAGGTAATACTTCCCCCATGATCAGACATCTTTCAACAGAACACTGGAAATGAATGACCCTGTTTGTATGACAGTAACATTCACAACTATCATGCACTGACTAGACACACAAACATACCATCACTCACACACACACACACACACACACACACACGCGCATATTTATATATGCATCATCATCAACATCATCATCCAGTGTTTTAAATCCGGGTTTTGTCCCCATTAACAAAGGTGGCTGGATGTACCTCAACGGCATAGCAACCGAGGTAGGAAGGTGCAGCCTACCCCAACCTTTGGGCTGGCTGGCTGGTGCTCATTCTCCGTTGCTATCATGAGGCTTTTTGCAGCTGGATTTTCTACAGAGAGCATGCCCTTGCTTACCTCCAACCTCAGTTTCTAGTTGTGAGTGGTCCCGAGACCAAGGCCTCTACCATGATTTTTAAGAGAGGTGGTGGAAAACTAGCGCAGGAAGGCAGGGACACTCCTCCCTGAGACCCCTTTTAGAGCACCCTGCCATCTATATGATGTCTGTATAAAGCATTAGGCCTCACAGAGGTAAAGTGGCTGAGTTCTTTTCGAGTGTTGGGCCTCACAGAAGCAATGACTGAGACTTTTAGCATTTTATCGTGCTTGAGAAGAAGACCCATGAAGCCGAGCAAAATCTGTCTTCTGTCTGTACCTTTTGAGTTCAAATTCCTCCAAGGTTGAGTTTGCTATACTGTTCATCCTTTTTAGGGTCAATAAAATAAGTAACAGCCACATACTAGTTGAGAATATAATCAACTGTCCTATCCCATCAAACTTTCGGGTCTTTGTGCCTATAAGTAGAAAGAATTATATCCTTCAACTCTGTCTGTCTCTATCCCCTTCTTTACATTCACTCTTTTTTATGCACCCCCACCATCTTTTTTTTTTTTATCTCTGTCTGTCCCCCCTCACCCTGCAATGCCCTTCTTCTGTCTCTGATTCTTTCTGGTTAATCTGTTCATTGAAACGTCTTGATGTTCTGTCTCTTTCAGTCTCACCCAGAGTGTCAGAACCTGGACCTGACTCATCATATGTTGAAACCTGTGCAAAGGATTCCACAGTACAGACTCCTCTTGTCTGGTGAGTTTGCTCTAGATATGGACATACACACACACACACATACACACAGAGCATCATATACCATTGCTGGTATATTTCTACATATGTGTGTGTCTCCGTATGTCAATATATGTTAGTGTGTATCTATGTATGTATCTGTATATATTTGTGTGTGTTTGTGTTTCTATATGTTAGCATTTATGTGTATGTGTGTGTAGGTCTTTAATTGTCTATATAGGTTAGTAAGTGTGTATGTGTACATCTATTTATTTCTAGATATATTAGTGTTTTTATGTATATGTATTTGTGTGCATATATGTCTGTATCAATGTGTGTGTATCTTTATATGTCTATGTACGTTAGTGTATGTGTATCTACATATGATTATGTGTGTGTGTGTGTGTGTGTTTGTATGTCTATGTTATTATTATTGTTATTATTATTATTATTATTATCATTATTTCTTTGTTTCTTTTCAGAATATCTCAAATACCTCACTCCAGACAGCCCCGACTACAAAGATACTCTCAGTAAGTGACTCACACACACACACATACATACCTATTTCCCTCTTTTCCTATCTATCTTACCTCCTTAGCTCAGGTGTTCCAAGCCAAGTAAGAGTGAAAGAGAGAGATGGACATAAAGAAACTATTATTTTGTGAGCAGTGGACATGGTAGACACTCATTTTAAAATCTAGCTTTGAAAGAGAAAAGGAATTTACTCAAAGAATAAAAAGGGCATACATCATCATCATCATCATTATCATCAACATTTAATGCCCATTTTCCATGCTGGCATGGGTTAGATGGCTTGACTGGAACTGGTAAAACCAGGGGTTGCCCCAGGTTCCATAATCTGTTTTGGCATGGTTTTTATGGCTGGATGCCCTTCCTAATGCCAATCGCTTTACAGAGTGTTGTGGGTGCATTTTTTTGTGGCACCAGCACCCACACCAATGCTTTTTATGTGACACCTTGGTTTTAGGATCTCAGTTCCCTTTCGGTAACCAGGTGTTCTTGAGTGCAGCAACATCATCTGGTCATCTGTCATGTCCTTCATAAGGTTCAGCATTTCAGTTTGGCCTTTAATACTTCATCCCGTGTCTTCCTGGATTTACCTCTTCCACAACTTCCCTTCACATAGATTCATATAAATTTTTTTAAATATGTTGGTATAGTAGTGGCTGTGTGGTAAGTAGCTTGCTTATCAACCACATGGTTCCGGGTTCAGTCCCATTGCATGGCACCTTGGGCAAGTGTCTTCTACTATAGCCTCGGGCCGACCAAAGCTTTGTGAGTGGATTTGGTAGACAGAAACTGAAAGAAGCCCGTCATATATATGTATATCTCTCTATATATAAACGGCAGTTTGTCTGTGCGTGTTTCTGTGTGTCTGTTTGCTTGTACCCTCACCCTGACCACGGCTTTCAACCGATTCTGATGAAACTTGACACACACATAGCTCAATGTCATAATTCAAAACTAACGCAGCGAAAATTTTGAAAAGTTCCCCCAGTTCTGATAAAAATCGATAAATTCGACATGGGGTCGAGAATCTGAAACACGAACCACAAACTGTCTAGGGAACGCAACTCCACCTTTTTTAAATCTCAAAAAAAATTTACCATCATTTTTTTCCATTTTTTTGCTATTTTTTGGCTATAACTCTCTAAAAATGCTTTATAGTTATTTCCCTTACAAACCTGAGCAACGCCGGGCGATACTGCTAGTATATATATATATATATATTTATTTATTTATTCATCTATAACACACAAATTACTGCACATTAACCCGGAGTTTCTACCTTTGGATAGGTCGCTTCAACAGTGTTTCTGACATGAATTTGCTACCCTGGTAATGGTTCATTGAATTTTCCATGTTAACGGTAAACATAGGATTATTCATTCACCCATCGATATATATATATATATATGTGTGTGTGTCTATGTTTGTTCCCCCCAACATCACTTGACAACCGATGCTGGCGTATTTACGTCCCCGTAACTTAGCGGTTCGAAAAAAAGAGACCGATAGAATAAGTACTAGGCTTACAAAGAATAAGTCCTGGGGTCGATTTGCTTGACTAAAGGCGGTGCTCCAGCATGGCCACAGTCAAATGACTGAATCAAGTAAAGAGAGAGAGCATGTAAAATTGAAGAAGAAATTTATAAATGTGGTAGATATGGATGATGCAGATGTAGCCAAGAGGTTTCAAGTTCAATCTCACTCTCTTGTACTATAAGGTCATGTTGACCCAAGTCTTGTGAGTAAAATTGGGTAGGTTGACTGAAACTAGAGAAGCCAGTCAAGTCCTAGGATTGGTTTGAATTTGAATTTTCCCTCTTTTTCTGTATTAGTTTTGAGGGTTTTTTTTAGGGCTACTCTCTCACTTGATATAACATACCATTAAGTCCTGGAGTGCCTTTTGCTGCACCCACTCTGTTGTTTGAATTTATGGGTGGCTGTACATCAAGTTGTGGAAAGAAGATGAAATCAACACAGTAGGTTTAGTGAGATATTCCCCTTCTTCTTCTCCTCCTCCTCTCCTTCTTCTTCTCCGCCTCCGCCTCCCCTTCTTCTTCTTCTTCTTTTTCTTTTTTTCTTCTTCTTTTTCTTCTTTTTCTTCTCTTTTTCTTCTTCTTCTTCTTTCGCTTCTTCCGCTTCTTCTTCTTCCGCTTCTTCTTCTTCCGCTTCTTCTTCTTCTTCGCTTCTTCTTCTTCCTTCCATTTCTTCTTCCGCTTCTTCTTTTTCTTCTACTTCTTTTTCTTCTTCCGCTTCTTCCATTACTTCTTTTTCTTCCGCTTCTTCTTCTTCAGTAGTACCATCCCAGATGTGGGAAGGTTGTTTCACTTGGAGTTTTGGGGTTGGGAGTTAGTTAATGATTAATTTAAGCCTATTTCTCATTGCTGTTTTAAAACTTAACAACTAATTATTTCGCAAGAACTGCATTTGATGCCATAAAAAAATCACATGGTAATATTAGACACACTTCAATTTCAGCAGCTCATATTCAGGCAAAAATAGTTTTTAGTGTGTCAAAGCATGTAATATTGCTCCAATTTTGCATATAGGACCTAGGGTAATTTTCTTCAGGCATATTTTAGGAAAATAAGTGTATCTTATGCGCCATCAACTACGGTATATGATAAATTAACATGTGACAAAAAGAAAAATCAGTATTTTCTCTTCAATTATTCAGTATTCAATAAATATTCACAAGTCTTATATTCTCTTTCAGCTGCTCTAGATATTGTAAGCAAGGTCTCTGAACATGCAAATGAAAGAATTCGACAGGGTGTAAGTATTTCTGTTATTTTCTGGGTCAAGTGCTGCATTAGAAATACACTAATTTTCTACCCTATCTGGACCTACACTACTATATATATATATATATATATATATATATATATCATCATCATCATCATCACCATGATGGTTGTTTAACATCCACCTTCTGTGCTGACAGGGGTGGAAAGATTTGACAGGAGCTGGCCAGGCACAGGCTTGCACCAGACTTCTGTGACTTTTAGCAGGACTTTTACAGTTGGATACCCTTCCTAACACCAACCACCCAGCAGAGTGGACTACACACGCACACACAAGTCAGATGCAGGCATGGCTGTGTAGTAAGAATTTTGCTTCCCAACCACATGGTTCTGGGTTCAGTCACACTGCATGGCACCTTGGACAAGTGTCTTGTACTATGACCCCCAGCTGATCAAAGGCCTTGTGAGTGGATTTGATAAGAGAGAAACTAAAAGATACTAAAAGAAGCTAAAAGTCTCTTCTACAATAGCCTTGGGCCAACCAAAGCCTTGTGAGTGGATTTGATAGAGAGAAACTAAAAGATACTAAAAGAAGCTAAAAGTCTCTTCTACAATAGCCTTGGGCCAACCAAAGCCTTGTGAGTGGATTTGGTAGACAGAAACTGAAAGAAACCAGTCATGTGTGTGTATGCACATATGCACATGAACATGCACAATGGGCTCTATACAGTCTGCATTTATGAAATTTTACTCCCAAGACATAGTATGTCGTGTAAGTTACTGCCAACTTTTTATACCCTGGACTGCGTGTGTTAGAAGGATTGTTTGCCTTTTCTCTGTATTAGTTTGCATTTGCAGTAACTTCTCAGGAATGACTTTGAGCTTAAGAAATTCATTTTTTGGCAATCACATGGTTTCAATTCCATCTGACTCTGGTGCGTTCTTTGGCAAACGTCTTCTGCTATAGCTTCATCAGTAAAATATTTGGTTGAAATAAACTGTACAGAAGCCCGTATGTGTGTGTGTGTGTGTGTGTGTGTGTGTGTGTGTGTGTGTGTGTGTGTGTGTGTGTGTGTGTGTGTGTGTGTTTATGCATGTAAGTCTGTATGTGTTCACATTGTTATTGTGTCAGCAATAGCTGTGATAGTGTTTATGTCCTATATTAACAATGTCTGGTGACTTGCCAGTTTTATTGAAGAATAAGAAAAAAAAAACAAGCAACAGGAAGGGCACCAAGCTAGAGAAAACTGTCTCAGTAAGTCTCTTGCAGCCATTAACCAACATGACAAAAGTGGTTGTAAAGAAAAGTAGTGGTAGTGGCGGCGGTGGTGGTGGTGGTGGTGGTGGTAGTAACTGCTTTCCTACATTCACAACAGTTAGCAGAGTCCACACCCCTTCTGTTTCTTTGCTATGTATGTGTGTGTGTATGTATGTATGTATGTATGTATGTATGTATGTGTGTGTATGTGTGTGTGTGTGTCTGTCTGTATGTATGTATGTATGTATGTATGTGTGTGTGTGTGTGTGTGCGTGTGCGTGCATGTGTGCGTGTGTGTGTCTGTCTGTATGTATGTATGTATGTTTTTTCTTTCTTTCTTTGTGTGTGTGCGTGTGTGCATGTATGTATGTATGTATGTATGTGTGTGTGTGTATGTTTCTTTTTGTGTGTGTGTTTGCATGTATGTATGTATGTGTGTGTGTATGTATCTTTCTTTCTTTCTGTCTTTCTTTGTGTGTGTGTGTGTGTGTGTGTGCATGTATGTATGTATGTATGTAATAAATAAATATAGAAATAAATACATGCATTCATATGCACACATACACACACACATGCATACATACAGGGATGCTGAAAACTTCCTGGCTTTGAAAATACTGGAAGATCAGTTAATTATGATTTTATTCAACATATTCCTCTGTCGGAATCACACACTTACAGCAGTAGTCCGTCAGTTTTTCTTAGCCTTGTAAAAGAATTTGGAAGGTTAGGCCTCCAACTAGTCCTTTTACAACATCTTTAAAGTCAGGAACTTTTCAGCACCCCTTGTAAATTTACATTTATATGCATACATTATCATCATCATCATCATCGTTTAGCATCCACTTAGCATGGGTTGGACGGTTCAACTGGGGTCTGGGAAGCAAGAAGGCTGCACCAGGCCCAGTCTGATCTGGCAATGTTTCTTCAGCAGGATGCCCTTCCTAACGCCAACCACTCCGTGAGTGTAGTGGGTGCATTTTACGTGCCACCGGCACAGGTGCCAGACGAGGCTGGCAAACGGCCACGATTGGATGGTGCTTTTTACATGCCACCAGCACGGGGCCCAGGCAAGGTTGGCAGCATATATGTGCATACATTCATTCTGAATCAAAACAATTTGTAGGATTATAATATTTGTATTTATATTATAATAATAATATAATATGATGTTAATAAATTAAAAATATGTCAATCATAAATCTCCATTTTCCTTTGATTTATATATATATATTGCATTTATTTATTGACAGGATAATGTTCAGAAATTAATGGAAGTCCAGTATGCTTTGATAGGAAACTTTGAAGTGATTTACCCAGGTCGTGTAAGTACCTTGAATTAGATATAGAGATTACTTACATATTTCTTATAATGATTGAATATCAACAGTACAGCTGTAGGTGATGGTTTTGTAGGTAAGTAAGGCTTCCATCCAGAGAGTCAACAGATGGCTCGTATCCCATTATCTGTGCTGCAGATCATACACGGCCAAAACACTTAAACTCTCAATTGATTCAATCTACCTATCTGTAAATACATATCCTGAGATGTGTAGGTAGAGATGTAGGCATGGATTATGACTGAGCAGTACTCTTAGTTTTAGTTCCTCCTGTATAATCATATAAAGATTTTGTAACAAAGTAGTGGTAACCATTGGTCTTATGTGTTGCTTCTGTATTTAAGGTAGTAGAGTCTAATTTCAGCAAGATTTGACTGTTATTTCTGCTAAGTTAAGCAGCCATGCAAAAGTTTATTCTCATTATAAGTATACGTACACTTTGTGAAACACAAATTAGAGCTGCATTACTATAGTTATTCCTTATATAACATAAGGTGGTGAGCTGGCAGAAAAGTCAGCACGCCGGGCGAAATGCGTAGCCATATTTTGTCTGCTGTTACGTTCTGAGTTCAATTTCCACAGAAGTGACTTTGCCTTTCATCCTTTTGGGGTCAATAAATTAAGTACCAGTGACGCACTGGGGTCGATGTAATCAACTTAATCCGTTTATCTGTCCTTGTTTGTCCCCTCTGTGTTTAGCCCCTTGTGGGTAGTAAAGAAATAGTTATTCCTTATATTACAAAAACCAAATATATAGCATATAGTTCATTCTTTAACATGGATTACATATTGTAATATGTGGTACAGACATGGCTATGTGGTTAAGAAGCTCACTTGGCAACCACATTGTTTCAGGTTCAGTTCCACTACAAAGTACCTTGGGCAAGCAAGTCTCTTTTACTGTGGCACCATGCCAACCAATGCCTTGTAAGTGAATTTGGTGGACAAAAACTGGGTGGAAGCCCATTGGTGTGTGTTTGTGTGTGTGTTTGTCCTTCTCCGTTGCTTCACACCTAGGGTTTGTTTGTTTACATCTGTGTAACTTAGCAGTTCAGCAAAAGAGACCAATAAAATAAGTAGTAGACTTAAAACAAAAATAAGTTCTGGGATCATTCTGTTTGACTAAAGATTTCAAGGTGGTACTGTAGCTCGGCCACAGTCCAATGACTGAAACAAATAAAAGATAAATGATTACTATTGTTATACTTTTTAATGTCACAAAATGTGAATTCATAGTTCGTAGTTGCTCTTTCATTAGCCTATATTACATATGTTGTCAGTTGTATAGTTGTGTGAGTCCTAAATAATTACTCTTGAAAAATGGGGATTTTATCTGACAGGGAAGTTGATCCTCTGATACTGAATGTATTCTATTGCAGGAACTTATCAAGATGGGGGAGTTACAGAAACTCTCTAGGAAGGAGATGCAACCCAGAGTATTCATTTTGGTGAGTATTATCATCATCATGATCATCATGATCATCATTATTATTATTATTATTATTATTATTATTATTATTATTATTATTATTATTATTATCCCTAGAGATTGTCCTGTATCAGGAGGATCATATTACTATTGTATACTGCATATACTTTCAATTTTTTTTTTTTATCATTTCATTATATGTAAACCTCCCCACTTTACGTCTGTCTTTGTATTGTCCTCCGCATCCTTGCCCCTGGTGGCAAATAAAAGAAATTATTATCATAATCATCATCATCATCATTATTGTTATTATTTAAGGCACCAAGCTGGCAGAATCGTTAGTATAATGGACAAAATGCTTATACATCCAAATTGACAATATAATTCTGAGTGGATTATGAAATGGTTGTTAACTCTACATTCCAATTAAATTACATTAGAATTTAATTAACTTTGTGACTTGATAGCCAGATTCTTGTCCAGGGTGCTTACAGTGGTTCCACTTGATTCTTCAGATCTAAATTTTACATCTTATACACATGTGTCTACTTAGCATTTTTTTTTTTTTATGCAGTTCAATGACACGCTTTTGTATACGACACCAGTACCTGCAGGATATAAACTCATCAACGTCTTAACATTAGCAGGAATGAAGGTAAGTTTGTTGTAAACTTCTTCAAGTTGTTCATTGATATTTAACCCTTTCATTACCAAACTGGCTGAAACCGCCCCTGGCTCTGAGTAAAAATATCATGTTTTCATAAGTTTTGAATTAAAATCTTCCACCAAGCTTTTGTCACAATTTATGTTCCTAACACTAGCTGAATGATAACTAAGTTATTTTACTAAATTCTTTGTTATATTTAAAGTAATTGAAAGAAACACAGAGCATCTCAAAATAAATACAGTAACGAAAGGGTTAAATCTAAACTGAAATATTTGGCTGTGATACAAAAATGAGTTATATGAAAATGAATTACATGAAATGAGGAGAGATCTAATCACCCAAGGGTTGTTGTCTTTATAGAACTTAACCCCAGGACATGACTAGTGCTTGTTTTGTTAACTCTAAAGTGGGTAAAAGGATAAAGATGACAACTAGGTATGGCTGACTGGTTAAGAAGATTGCTCTACAAGCATGTGGTGTTAGGTTCTGCCCCACTGTGTGGCTCCTCTCGGGCAAGTGTCTCCTAATATAGCTCCAGACTGGCCAAAGCCTTGTCAGTAGATTTAGTGGATAGAAGCTATGTGGAAGCACATTGTATGTATTTGTGTTTGATCTCCCTCCTCCAGTACTGCTTGATAACCAGTGTTGGTATACTCTTTTACTTGTTTCAGTCATTTGACTGCGGCCAGTACTTATTCTATCGGTCTCTTTTGCCGAACCGCTAAGTAACGGGGACGTAAACACACCAGCATTGGTTGTCAAGCAATGCTAGGGGGACAAACAGACACACACACACACACACACACACACACACACACACAACACACACACATATATATATACATATATACGACAGGCTTCTTTCAGTTTCCGTCTACCAAATCCACTCACAAGGCATTGGTCGGCCCGGGGCTATAGCAGAAGACACTTGCCCAAGATGCCACGCAGTGGGACTGAACCCGGAACCATGTGGTTGGTTAGCAAGCTACTTACCACACAGCCACTCCTGCGCCTATGTCCCTTTAGTTATTCAGCAAAAGAGACTGATAGAATAAGTACCAGACTTTAAAAAATAATTAAGTACTGGGATCAATTTATTTGACTAAACCAATGGTTCCCAAAGTGGGTGCTACTGCCTCCTGGGGGCAGTGGAAAGTTCCAAGAAAAGTGGGGGGGTAATGGGGTAGCCAAAAGGGGGTGATTGATGTAAAAACAACAAAATGATAAGTTAATTAGGTTATGTTGTATTTGTGAAATGCATTTGCTTTGAATTTGCTTCAGAAAAAGGCCTGTGTTTGTGGTGGTAAGTTAGTGGGGGGGATCACTAGGAATGTGTCCTGGGTGCCAAGGGGGCAGTACCCCATAAAGTTTGGGAATCACTGGACTAAACTTTTCATGGTTATCCCCCAGCATGCCTGCTGTCCAGTGACTGAAACAAGCGAAAGATAACCAATTATGATAGTTGCTTCTGTTCAATATGTCTTTCTTTTGTTAAGATAATGAAGTTAGATAAGAGGGAAATTTAACTGCTATTTCTAGCTGGTTGTGTGAATATGTCGAGATGCCCTCGTTGACTGAAATTAGTGTTATTACTATTACTACTCAGCTATTACTGTTTATTATTGTTGTTTTTGTTGCTGCTGCTGATACAGCTGTTGTTGTTGTTACAGTTAAATCTCTCTGTTTTCAGGTGAAAAAAACAACATTAGATGACTTCAAAAACGAATTTAACATCATCAGTATCCAACGATCATTCACAGTTTGTGCAAAGTGAGTGTCATATTAATAACATTCTCTTTTTCTCCTCCTTTCTCTCTGTGTCTCTGACTCTCTCTTTCTCTCCTCCTTTCTCTCTGTGTCTCTGACTCTCCCTTTCTCTCCCCCTTTCTCTCTCGTGTCTCTGACTCTCTCTTTCTCTCCTCCTTTCTCTCTGTGTCTCTGACTCTCTCTTTCTCTCCTCCTTTCTCTCTCGTGTCTCTGACTCTCTCTTTCTCTCCTCCTTTCTCTCTGTCTCTGACTCTCTCTTTCTCTCCTCCTTTCTCTCTCGTGTCTCTGACTCTCTCTTGCTCTCCTCCTTTTTCTCTGTGTCCCTGACTCTCCCTTTCTCTCTCTTGTGTCTCTGACTCTTTCTTTCTCTCCTCCTTTCTCTCTGTCTCTGACTCTCTCTTTCTCTCCTCCTTTCTCAATCATTCTCTATAAAGGAAATAAACAAGGGCATATATTCCGGGTGTACAAGGTGTGTGCTGCACACCCATCATAAATTCATTATAAATATTAACTTTACTCGTTAATTTAATCACAAATCATAATGGAAAACTTTTGTTACACCCCTGCTTGAAATTTGATGACAGGAGTCCTGAAATAACACTGCACACCTCACAGCACATTGTATCATAATATGGTGCCAGGCTTATCATAGAATACTGAGAAAATGGCAAAAAATTGATGATGAAGGATGTGTAACAACTTTGACAGAATAGTCACATATTCATTTTCGTAGCTAGAAGTTGTTTGTTTAAATTGATTTGAAATTCCTAAACTTAGATATTTTTTTACAATAATTCTTTATATCTGTATCTCAATTGAATTAAGTTTACATTACTTACATTTTGGATCTTGCATTTTGAATAGAAATACACAGTTTGTATGCCTAATTTGAGGACTGTACTACTAATGTTAGTCATAATATGGTCAGTATGGCAGCTCACCCAATGACAACCACCATACACCACTGAAAATAAACTAATACTTAATGTTCCATAGTGAAAGCACGTGGCTTAGTGGTTAGGGTGTCAGCATCATGATCGTAAGATTGTGGTTTCGATTCCTGGACCGGGCGACACATTGTGTTCTTGAGCAAAACACTTCATTTCATGTTGCTTCAGTCCACTCAGCTGGCAAAAATGAGTAACGCTGGAAGAAAACTATCTTCCCAGTTAACCTTCTTTTGATATTGCTGCACCTCTTATGTGTCCATTTGTTGTGTGTGTGTGCACGTTTTTTTTACCTGCAAAATGTTCAATATTGCCTGATGAATTGTTGTGGCTATATGATAATGTAATATTATTTTATGCATTATTAAATAAGAAGTCATGCTATGGAAATGAACAAAGCATAAACTGACCTGTTCATTCATATTTTTGTATTATATATATATATATACATATAGATATATATATTATATAGTCACTTGCTATTTCATGTCTACTATGGACCTCTGCATGATCACTGAAGCTGCTAGAAATAATAACCAGTTCACCATCAAATTGCATCTCACTATGCATTAGAGAATGTAATGCTATTTATCCACCACGTCACCAAAAAAAAATATCCCCAGAGTGGTCATAGTTGGCTTGCCTTCAATCATATGTCTACATGAGCAGAGATTCACTGGACCTAAACAACAGCAACAACAACATATTTAGATTTATCTTGCTTATTTTTTTATCTTCTATACCCATTTTTGTCTGCAGCACATCTGCCGAGCGAGATGAATGGATCGATGCCATATCTAAAGCTATAGAAGACAACACTTTGAAAAGGAATTCCTTTGAAGTAAATCGAACACAAGTACCTGTAAGTATTCTTGGGAATGTTTGTGTGTGCGTGCGTGCGTGTGTGTGTGTGTGTGCATGCGTGCGTGGGTGGGTGGCGTGTGAACATATTTCCTTACTTTTGAGGTTGGCATTTGAATGTATTCTCTTCTACTAACTGTTATAAACATCACTGTCTGAAAGATACTGTGTTCCTATGTTTACTTATTATGAAATTCCTCAAATTTCTAAATAGCAGTAATAATATGTCATTCTTTTTAGAAATCTTCAGTGACGTAACTTTGTGGTTTTATCTACTTTAGGGTATAATCCTTGCAAAAAAAAAATATATATATACTGATATTGTCTTGAAATTAACCGTACCATACATAATAGGGTTGCATGTTGCCCATGACTGGCTCAAATCTCCTGTTCTAATGTTGACTTAAAGACTCATGATGGGGAGGAACTTTTTGCATTTGACATTGTAAAGGCTCTGAACTGATTGTTGTTTTGTTTCTGTTGTTACAGTCATTGGAAAAGGGGTTTGTGTTAGGTTCAAAAGCACCTCTTTGGGTACCCGATGCCAGAGTAACGATGTGTATGTTGTGTACTTGTGAATTCACTGTTACCTGGAGGCGGCATCATTGTCGAGCCTGTGGCAGGGTGAGTATTAATTTGTTTCTTACATGTTTCATCTTTATTATCTCTTATTTTTTACTTTCAAAAGCTCCTTTTGAGTTTTGGACCTTATGGTGGCAATAACGGATGACAGACCTTTGGCATTATGTTGTGCTTGAGAAGAAGACCCATCAAGCCAAGCAAACTCACAGTCATGGCAGATACTGGTGTCATGCAAATGGCACATAAAAGCAATAAATGCACCCATTATGCTCTCAGAGTGGTTGGCATTAGGAAGGGCGTCCAGCTACAATAATAGTAATAAGCATGTAATTCTTTTATTCTCTAGTTCTGATGAAAAATTTGCTAAAAAATTATAGTGGAGTATCCTGTATGTTGAAAATCTATACTGACTTATGCATCCGAGGAAAGCGAGTTATTTCAAATTGATGTAATGCTTGCATTGTTAGATGAAATGAAGCTGCTTGAAACGGCCGTAATGGACTAATACCTGGACATCCTTGTTACTTATTTGCTTTATATATATATTTATATATGTATATATGTATTTATTATATATATATATATATATATATATATATATATATATATATATATATATAATATATATATATATACATATATATACACAATATGTTACATTACTCGGTAGTCAAGATAAAACTCTGAGTTTCAGATGCCGAAGTGGAAATCCACAACACCATCTCTTCGGTTATCTGGCTATTTGAAAAAACTAGTTTTCAAATAGCCAGATAACCGAAGAGATGGTGTTGTGGATTTCCACTTCGGCATCTGAAACTCAGAGTTTTATCTTGACTACCGAGTAATGTAACATATTGTATAGATAAATTTCCTCTATTTACATAATATTGAGGTCTCTTTCTTTCTTTTGTTATCTTACCGTTTTATCAATATATATATATACACACACATGCACACATACACACACACTCACACACAATGTACTTCTACACAATTTCCATTTACTAAATACACTCACAATACATTGGTTAGCCTGGGGTTATAGCAGAAAACACTTGACCAAAGTGCTGTGCAGTGGGACTGAACCAGAATCCACTTGGATGCAAAACAAGATTGATAACCGCAAAGTCATGCCTGTCTCTTATGACTCAATCACAGGAAGACCAGCAGCACCCTAGGCACTGTTTCAGGGCTTCTGAGACTAGTGGATAGAATTGAGGAGGTTTTGAAAACATTTTTGAAAAAATCAGGTATTTCTAGGTTGACAATCGTCATCATCACCATCATCACACCTGTGGATGCTAATTTAGTTAGCAGATATTTTATCTTGATATTTGGTAACAAGTCTCCTCAAATCTGAAGAATCTTTCTTATTATTCTTGCAGAATATAGGATGGTACTTTTCTGTAGGTCAACAATGCAAGTTTCAATTCCAATCTGTTTTTTATCATCATCATCATCATCACAGTTACTTACTTTTAATCTGCATGTTTGTTGCAATCACTTGCCAAGACACATCCGGGACCCTAGGGCAAGTGAAGGTTAAGAGATATTGAGATATAATTGAAAGCTTGGGGAAGGGAAGTGGCAGTTGTTGTTGTTATCAGCATCAGCGTCGTTGGGAAAAATATATGAAGCCCTGTATACCCATCATGACTACCTGTAAACAATATATGCACAATAAGGTGATCACATATCAAGATAAACAGTTCATGACACTGCAGGTGGGGACCGGTTAGAATTTTGTTCAGGTTGAATAGCCCATCCCGCTCAAAAGGTCTTTGAATAAAGGTTGTTTAAGGATGTTGAATGAAACAACCATGTTTCCAAAGGTGAATTATCCAAACCCCAAAGAATTCCTCTCAACACATGGCTGTGATGCTTCCCCGCTACTTCTGCTCATGATCAGAGATGCACATATTGTCAGCTACTTTATTATTTTATTATTATTATTATTATTATTATTATTTGTTTTGTTTTGCTGTAGGTGACTTGTGGTAACTGTTCCAACAACAAAGCGCCTTTACTGTATCTGGAGTACAGACCCAGTCGGGTGTGTGATGAGTGCAATAAGAAATTATATGAAGGTAATTACAGATATATTTTAATTAAATATTTTATTATAATTTCTTCCATTTTTATTTATTTGTTTTATTACCTCTGCCTTAGCGCAGGCGGAGGTATTGTTTGCAGTCGTGTTCGTTTGTCCATGAACAAGATATCTCAAGAACCGCTGGATGAATTGAGATGAAACTTTCAGGAACGTTTGACCTCATGACTGGCATAAAGTGATTATATTTGGGGATCGATCCAGTACCAGACAAGGATTCTGGATTATTTTTCCTGCTTTTTTACTTAATTTTTGAGAGCGGTCGGATTCAATTTTAGTATTGTTGTTTGTGAGAGCAGTCAAGTTTATTTCAGATATTCTCATTTTAAAAATCATCTCTGGCTAATCGTTGAGAGAATGTTGTTGTTGCTATGGTGGAGGTTTGCACTCTATGAGTGCTATTGTTGTTGTTTCGCCCAAGTACATTTCTGATGGAGCTTATCTCCGGCACATAGACAGGTGAGTTTAACAACTAGATGTGATTAAAAAATCTAGTATTTTAGACATAAAATATTCACTACACTGTTTACATTAGTTAGCGGCACATAAAAGGCACCATTCGAGCGTGATCGTTACCAGCGTAGCCTTACTGTCACTTGTGCCCGTGCTAGTAGGGTGCCAAGAGCACCATCCAAGCATGATCATTGCCAGAGCAGCCAACTGGCTTCCATGCCAGTGGCTCATAAAAGGGCACCATTTGAGCATGATCGTTACCAACGTCGCCTAACTGGCACCTGTGCTGGTGGCATGTGTAAAAAGATTCAAGCGAGGTCGTTGCCAGTACCGCCTGACTGGCCCCCATGCCGGTGGCACGTAAAAGCACTCACTACACTCTCGGAGTGGTTGGCTTTAGGAAGGGCATCCAGCTGTAGAAACTCTGCCAAATCAAGATTGGAGCCTGGTGCAGCCATCTGGTTCACCAGCCCTCAGTCAAAATTGTCCAATCCATGCTAGCATGGAAAGCAGACGTTAAACGATGATGATGATAATGATGACAGTGGTGTTATCTTAGTTGTTGCTTTCACTATGTTTTGTTTGTATACATAATATAAATTCCTCATCTCAGAAATGTAGTATTGTATAAGATATTCTCTACCCAGCCGAAGACCATACTGCACACTCTGACATACAGTAGTTAACCATATTAGGTGCAGTATGGTTATCTAAACATGTTGTCGTTGTTGTTAGTGGTGGTGCAGGTGTCGTAATGGTGTTATTGCAGCATACTGCACACTCTGACATATAGCTGTTCCCAACCACATGGTTCTAGGTTCAGTCCCACTGAGTGGCACCTTGGACAAGTGTGTTCTACTATAGCCTTGAGCTGACTGAATGAAGTCTTGTAAATGGATTTGGTAGACAGAAACTGAAAGAAGCCGATTATGTGTGTGTCTTTGTGTCTGTGTTTGTCCCCCTGCATCACTTGACAACCAATGCTTCTGTGCTTACATTCCCATAAGTACGTGGTTTAGAAAAAGAGACTGATAGAATAAGTACCAGGCTTATAGAAAAGTACTGCAGTTGACTCGTTTGTCTAAAATTCTTCGTTTTATGTTGTTTATAGAAGTGGAACAGCAAGTGGACGAAATAAAGCTTGCAAAAGAAGAAGGCAAGAAACTCGAAAATGTGCTACCAGATGACTTACTGTCTCGATTCCAAAGAATTCGCAAGAGTGGACGCCATGGCCAGAAGAACATAAAACGGCCTGCTTGGCTGAAAGAAGTAAGTACTGGGCAGATCTGTGGTTGCTGTTATAATTTGATGAAATAAAAATAGGATGGATTATAAAACAAGTATGAGTGAAAGGGGTGGAGAGAGAGAGAGAGAGTGTATGTGTATGTGTGTGTGTATCTGAGAGAGAGAGGGAGAGTGTGTGTGTATGTGTGTGTGTGTGTGTGTGTGTGTGTATGTGTGTGCGTGTGTGTTTGAGAGACAGAAGTGAAAAGATGGCGGTGAGCTGGCAGTAACGTTAGCACGCCGGGCGAAATGCTTAGCAGTATTTCGTCTGCCGTTACGTTCTGAGTTCAAATTCCGCCGAGGTTGACTTTGCCTTTCATCCTTTTGGGGTCGATGAATTAAGTACCAGTTACGCACTGGGGTCGATGTAATCGACTTAATCCGTTTGTCTGTCCTTTTTTGTCCCCCTCTGTGTGTAGCCCCTTGTGGGCAGTAAAGAAATAAGAAGTGAAAAGATGGATAGCAAAACAAATGAGGGCAGAAGAGAGAGTGTATGTGTGTGTTTGAGAGAGAAAAGGAAAGAGAAGTAAAAGAGATAGAAAGTGAGGGAAGAGCTAGGAGAAAGTATTGAGGGTTAAGAAAGCTGATGTTAGGAGAGAGGGAGTTTAAGAGAATGATGGCGGAAGGTTAAGAGAAAGAGAGGCAGAGAGGGTTGAATGAGTGTGGGGTGAATATTACCAATAGTTTCGGGCAGGGGTCACCTAACTTTTTTCATAGCGGACCAGATAACTGAGAGAATCACGATCATGGGCCGCATGACCATTTTGTTCAATATAATACAGTGAATACACAAAAAAATAAAGACAACCAACATATTTATTTACCAAAAAGTTATCAAAGAAGGTGATGTTAACAAGATAGTTATATCACACTAAGGCGGTGCTCCAGCATAGCCACAGTCAAATGACTGAAACCAGTAAAAGAATAAAAGAAACTTTAAAATTTCAGCATTCACATTACTCTGTTATATGCAATGTTTATTTATTCACATTGCTCTGAATTAATTCAAGTATTATCTCATAGTTTGAAATTTTGATAATGTGATTGTTTATTTATAAAATGACATTGTAGGGTAGGTGTGAAAGGTTGGATCTGGCCAGCTTGAACATCAGCCAAGTAGAATATTTTGGTCAGATATGGCCAGTTTAAATGCTAAAGAGTTAAATATGGTAAAATTCACAAAACCTACAAGAGTGAAGATGTATGTAAGGCAATGAGTGGGAATGCAAATATTAACATGATGATGATAATGAATTCAATTAATGGAAAGTCTAATTGTGCTAATGCTTAGTTTTCTTCTTAAATCTTTTTACCAGGTACATGCTAATGATCAGGGTTCAACAATGAGTGGTTACTTGAAACTATACAAAGGTAAAAGATGGAAGCAGCTTTGGTTTGTACTGAAGGACAAAGTATTATATAAATACAAAGCCAGTGAGGTAAGCACTTCTCCATGATATTGTCATTGGCAGGTAAACCAGTCTCCTGAATTTAATATATGTTGATCAACTTAGGGCTATTATTCTTAATAAAGAGATAAAACAATATTGCTGGGGTCAATTTTGTCTTCCATCCTCCTAGGATTGATAGAAAAAAAAAGTTCCAGTTAAGTATTATGGTAAATTTGACTAACCAACTCCTTCTGGCATGGGTTGGATGATTTGACTGAGGACTGGCGAACCAGATGGCTGCACCTGGCTCCAATCTGATCTGGCAGAGTTTCTACGGCTGGATGCCCTTCCTAACGCCAACAACTCCGAATGTGGTATTTTTTCCTCCTGAGTTGCACAGACTCTCCTTTGTTCCTCTCACCATCATGAGGAATACAAGAAACCAGTAATTAACCCATTGGAGACCTGTGTCAAATAATGCCATTGTTTACAGAATGCATGAGGCATCTATCCTTGTTCATTACTGATTCATTTTTCACTGATCTGAAATAATATGGTATATTAACTGTAAACTGTTTTACGCTTATCACAAATTGATTTGTGATAATATGAGTCAACGATCAATCATAGATTTTCCTTGGAATATAAAAGCACACCCAGCAACCCTCAGCAATTCTCAGGACAATTTGTGGTTTTGGAATGAAACCTATTTTTCCCATATGTTTGACCATTCATTTATTAGATTCATTTAACAAAGTGTTTTTTTCTCTTTTGGAACCACATACTTGTGATAAATAAAAATAGATGTATAAAATAAATAAATGTTTAGTGTATCCTTTTAGAGACTACAGGGAACATTAGTGACATCAGGGATGGTGTTTGTAAGAGAGAGAGATTACTGTCCAAATATTGTTTGTTCCTTCTCAAGCCATGCTTGGCTCATAAGAGCTGGTTTCCTGGTTTCCTTGGCGTATAGGTTCCCCACCTGGATGGGACACCGGTACGTTGCAAGTGAGCTGCAAGATGCAGGAGGAAAGAGTAAGAGAAAGTTGTGGCGAATGAATCAACAGAAGTTCGCCATTACCTTCTGCTGGAGCCGTGTGGAGCTTAGGTGTTTTGCTCATAAACATATACATCGCCCGGTCTGAAATTCGAACCCGCGAGTTCACTGCTCTAACCACTAGGTCATGTGTCTCCACTACTGTCCAAATATGGATGGACATGTAATGGAAATAAACAATAAATTTTTTAATAATACTAAACTTCTGTATCATTGTATGTAACATTTTCTTTTTCATTGCTAGGATATGGCAGCTATAGACAGTCGACCTCTTCTGGGTTATCAGGTGAACAGAATAACAGAGGTAAGTTTGAAGTGTTGAGATCACAGCATTATGACATTCTAAACGTAATGTTTTAATTGATTTAGACATTATAAAAACCAATTTGAGACAGAAATTACCAACAGGCCCACAGGCAGGATTTGAACCGTCTATCTATAGCTTTCATGTTGACTGTGTTACCTTTTATACTACAGAACACCTGTCACTCTCTCTTTCTCAAATTAACCCTTTAACTGTGTAATCAACTTAAACTAACAGTCAAAACTATATATATATATATATATATATATATATATATATATATATATTTAAAAAAGGAGATGTGGAACACGAGTTGTGATATATAAAAAAGGAAATGAAGAAAATGCTGACAAAATAATTTAAGTAATTTAAGTAATTTAATTAGGTGAAAGTTCTTTTTACCGGTTGCGCATTTGTTATGCTTATCTGATAAGAGGAAAAAATCTATCAGAAAGGAACTCTAATCTTTTGATAAGCATAACAAATGCGCAACCGGTAAAAAGAACTTTCACCTAATTAAATTACTTAAATTATTTTGTCAGCATTTTCTTCATTTCCTTTTTTATATATATATATATATATATATATACACATATATATATATATTACAGATAAAGGCTGAAATATAATTAATTTAATAAAATCAACAAATTTCACCTCGTATTTCGGTATGGAAAGGAACCATATTCAGTAAAAGTTTATATAATTATAACAATGAGGGTCTTTGCAACAAGTTGCTTGACCACATACCGAAAATTTTAGAAATAGCAGCCAGAGGACTGCTATTTCTAAAATTTTCGGTATGTGGTCAAGCAACTTGTTGCAAAAACCTTTATTGTTATAATTATATATATGTATATATGTATGTATATATATATATATATATATTATATATATATATATGACTCCAAGAAAGTTAGAGGTTGTGAATCCAACCCCCTAAGGGATATCTATCTATCCAATATACTGCTAGTAGAATACCCAATTATTAATACACAAGTGTTTTTTATTGCATTGCAATTACATTACCTAGTGTACTCCCACCTAAAGACACATATATTAAGGAACTAGTCTTTAGGATAAATGAATTTATTCACAGAATTCGTTGGAGATATGTATGTATACTATTATAATTATCAGTTTAGTAAATAAATAAGTTACCATAATATAATGTCTAAAAGTTGATGAACCACCTATTGATCCTCTTCATTTTCTTATTGCTATATATATATATATATATATATATATATATACATATTATATGTATATATTCAGACTATATATATATATATGTGTGTCATTGTGTTTGTATGACTGCTTGTATGACTGTGACCTTTGTTTACAATCAGTGTACAGGAGACAGAATCAGGCAAGTAGATAGAAAGACACAACACACACACAACTTATATATGTATGTATACACACACACACACACTCAAACAAACATATATGTATATAGCTGCATTATTTTTATTTGCAGGAGGCTGGTGATGGCTCTGGAAGCTTAAGCACAAATTCCAACTCCTCCGATCCAAGAGCACGCAATGTAAGTATAATTATTCATGCTTCCATTGAATTTTGGAATAGTATTATTTTCAGAAATCAAATCTCTATCTCTTTCTCTTCTTGTCTGAAACAAGTAAAAGATAAAAGCCACACACACACACACACATATCATTTTGTCTGATGCGCTAACAATTCTGCCAGTTGGCCATCTTGATAATAATAATAATAATAATTTCTTTTATTGGTTACAAAGACCTAAGACACTGTGCGTAACAGCAAAGGTAAAAAATAGAGCACGCAAAGATTTGCATTGCAGCATTTCTTCCAGTTCTTTACATTCCGAGTTCAAATACTGCCGTGACCAACTTTGCCTTCATTTTTTTTGAGATTCGTAAAATAAATACCAGTGGAGTACTGGAATCAATGTAAACCCTTCCCCTAAAATTGATAGTTTTGTATCTTTTGTAGAAAGGATTATTATTAAGGTGTTGAGCTGGTAGAATCATTAGTACGCCAGGCAAAATGCTTAGTGGCTTTTCGTCCATCTTTACATTCTGAGCTCGAATTCCGCTGAGGTCGACTTTGCCTTTCATCGTTTCGGGGTCGATAAAATAAGTACCAGTTGAACAGTTGGGTCGATGTAATAGACTCATCCCCTCCCCTAAAGTGGCTGCCTTTGTGGCAAAATTTGAAACCATTATTATTATTATTATTATTATTGAGTGAGAGAGCAGTGCATGCCATCAAAGTGACACTGGGGTAAAATATACGAAGTCCAGTATACCCATCTGATAAGGGTACACCAGGCACATGCATCACAACCATATGTGCGCAACATGGTGATTGCATATCAAGATAAACAGCATATGACCTTGCAGGTGGGGCCCAGTTAGAATTTTCTTCTGGTCGAGTAGCCCATCCCACTCAAAAGGTCCCTGAATAAGAGTTATTTAAGGATGTTGAACAAAACACCCATGTTTCCAGAGGTGAATTATTCAAACTCCAAAGAATTCCTCTCAACACATGGCTATGATGCTCCCCAACTACTTCTGCTTGTGATCAGAGATGCACATATCGTCAGCCACTAAGGGACATGCTCAACTGCTTAAGGTCAAACAACTGACAAGCAAATCTGTGCTATTGATCAGAATATTTGCTGTAGCCCATCTTTTATACCAAGACAAAACAATGTACATAATAACACTTCCAATCAGTTAAGATCAGAAGCCATGAGAGCCAATGCCTGGTACTGCATCAGGGCATTTGTTATTATTAATATTATTATTATTATTATTATTATTCCTCCTCCTCTTCTTCTTCTCCTCCTCCTTCTTCTTCTCTCCTCCTCCTCTTCTTCTCCTCCTCCTTCTTCTTCTCCTCCTCCTTCTTCTTCTTCTCCTCCTCCTCCTTCTCCTTCTTCTCCTTCTTCTTCTTCTTCTTCTTCTTCTTCTTCTTCTTCTTCTTCTTGCCTAGTGGTTAGGGCATTAAACTGATGATAGCAAGATCACTATAAACAAATCATTTGTGCAGGTCGTTTGGCAAAAGGTGAACAGGAAGTCAATCATTAATGTTATCATAAAGGTTGTGAGTTTGCAGAACTGGTAGCACACAAGATGCAATGCTTAGTGGCATTGCACCCTAATTTACATTCTGAGTTTGAATTCTGCCAAGATCGACTTTACTTTTCATCCTTTCAGAGTTGATAAATTAAGTACCAGTTAAATAAACACTGGGTCAATTTAATCAACTAATTCCAATAGCAAGTTTAGAGTTAATTTTTTCACTTAATTAATTAAAGCTTGTAATATGTTCCTTTTTACTTTCCACTAACCTCCAACATTATTTCTCTCTCTTTCTTGTGTAGCAATGGTATGAAGGCATAGAACGCCATCTTTTGTTTGAACTTACACATTCAGGAATGCAGCCCATGAGATTCCAAACTGATAGTGCAGCATCAACAGAGAAGTAATTTTACATTTTATTATCTTTCTTTATTTGTATTTGCCTTTTACTTACTTATTTCACACACACATATATGTGTGTGTGAATATATAGATATAT
Organism: Octopus sinensis; assembly: GCF_006345805.1. Lineage (NCBI taxonomy): Eukaryota > Metazoa > Mollusca > Cephalopoda > Octopoda > Octopodidae > Octopus > Octopus sinensis. The sequence continues at coordinate 35,806,395 of NC_043007.1, forward strand.
ATATAGGCATGGATGTGTGGTAAGAAGCTTGTTTCTCAACCACATAGTTCCGGGTTTGGTCTCACTGCATGACGCCTTGGGCAAGTGTCTTCTACTATAGCCTCAAGCTGAGCAAAGCCTTATGAGTGGATATGGTAGACAGAAACTAAAAGAAGCCTATTGTATGTATGTATATATATATATAATATATATATATATATATATATATATATATATATATATCCGTCCAACCCATGCCAGCATGGAAAGCGGACGCTAAATGATGATGATGATGATGATGATGATATATATATATACATACACATACATACATATATATATCAGCCAAAATTGCGAAGATAATCTGGTACTTGACTGAGGAAAGAAAACTTCAAATGACCTGTCCTTGTTTTCTTTGTATTGTCTATCTGGATGGTTTGTGTTCTTGTCCCATTTTGTATTTTATGTATGTATGTATGTATGTGTGTGTTTTGAACACTTTACCGTGTAACATGAAGTGCGGTATCTCACTCTTAGTTAAAACCATGGGACTTCAATCGTGACAGAATTCATTTTCTTTTGAAAGATTATTTTCAATAGCTGTGTGTGTGTGTACTTGGAAATGTTGACATTTCATGGCTTCAGTTGTCTTTGCTTGAGCAAAACAGCAAAGGGAATGTTTGCATTTCCCTATAATATCAGTTGTTCTGCTTTCAAAGACCTGTTGTATAAAATGAAAAAGACATAATCCTTCACTTAGATAAACAATTTAGAGTTGGTGACAGGAAGGGCACCCAGTTGTAAAATGCTATCTCAAATAAGTCACATGTCTAAACCATAATACCATTGAGAAACGGACTTCAAGCAAACACACACACACCTGTGTGTCTGTATATATTTTGCTGATGTGTATTTGCAAAGGAGTGGCCAGGAAACCGGTGTTTTAGCAATAAAGTTCGGCAGTGAGTTACTGTCACTCCGTTGTTACCCTCACCATCAGAAATCCAGTAAATCAGTGATAATCTCAATGTAAAACAGAAACCAGTAACATTATTTTCCACCATTTGCAATATTAAATACAATAAGAGCACTCAGAAAGCGCAAACCTCCGCCAAGACATCAACGTCCTCTCAACGATTAGCCGGAGGTTATTTTTAAATGAGAATATCTGAAATAAACTCGACTGCTCTCACAAACGACAATACTGTGGCACGTAAAAAGCACCATCCGATCGTGGTCGTTGCCAGCCTCCCCGGTGGCACATAAAAAGCACCATCTGATTGTGGCCGTTTGCCAGCTTCATGTGGCACCTGTGCCGGTGGCATGTAAAAAGCACCCACTACACTCATGGAGTGGCTGGCGTTAGGAAAGGCATCTAACCGTAGAAACATGGCCAGATGAGACTGGGCCTGGTGCAGCCTTCTGGCTTCCCAGACCCCAGTTAAACCGTCCAACCCATGCTAGCATGGAAAACGGACGTTAAATGATGATAATGAACCCGACCGCTCTCAAAAATTATGTAAAAAAAAAAAAGAATGATCCAGAATCCTTGTCTGGTACCGGATCGATCCCAAAATGTGATCAGTTTGTGCCAGTCGCGAGGCCAAACATCCCTGAAAGTTTCATTAGAATCCATCCAGCTGTTCTTGAGATATCTTGTCCATGGACAAACAAACAAACACGACTGCAAACAATATTAAGGCCAACGTAATGTTACTGTGACATCTGATTTAGGTTGTTTTATATCTTTCATAGAAGATGCAAACGAATGTTACTCAAACCTAGAAATTCGTCATTTTAGTTCAGGTGGTAAATGAAGCTATTAACTAATCAGTCTGTGAGACTCACCTGACATTCTACCTGTTCATATTTCAGGTTGCTACAGCTAAATTCCTACATTATAGTATTTATGTAACAATATCTGAGAGTATTGTTGAGGTTGCTTTCGTAAACATACTTATTTATGATCGTCTCTGGTTATATTTGCCGACAAAAAGCTTTTATAAGAAAAAGTAAAAATATATATAAAAATATATAATAGCGGTTCATTTAGTTTCATAAGGGAGATAACCTTTGCTGTAATCTCGAGTTATCTCTCTTTGAAATTGGTTTATTTATTTTTCATTGTTTAATATCGTTATAATCGGTAGAATTTGTTCATTGAGAATGTTGGTAAGAGAAACGGTACATTCTCGGAATAAATTTCTAGCCATGTTTAGTTTCCATAGTTCTTCGTTCTGAACTTTTTTAAAATCTTTTAGTCAGAAGGCGAAGGCAATATCTATCAGTTTCTCTTCTAAGTATACGTTTGTGTACGCCCATACGTTTTATAACCAGCTCGTGCGTGCACACACACACACCACACAAACACGCACTCAGAGTTTTCATGATAAAACCGAATTTATTTAGTTTTAATTGAAGAGATTTGAGCAATGGTTAGACGTTTGGATGCACAAATACTTTATAAAGAATAACAAAATCTTACACACAAGCAAATTTCTTAACCCTCAACGAAACATTGGTGCTCAGGACCTACCAAGGATTCCTGAGATTGTTGGGTATCGTGGGGTGGGGGCCCAAACTGGAAGCTTGTCCTGAATAGTAAGCATTGAGTGTCAGGCAGTGATGTTAAACTGAGTTACGGTTTAATTCTACTACCCAAATTCACTTTTAATCTCTCCAGAGTCAGTAAAATAAGCTACAGTATTATTCTATCCATGGAACATAGGCCATGGACACTTTTCTCCAATGTTCTTAACTCTGGGCTGACTTCAGAGCCACTCCTTCAGTATGGTAGGTGGGGTACACCCTAAGGGAAGGCCTTCTTCTCTATCAGGTCTTGTTGGTTCTGAATTGTCATCGATGTTTCTATAACTTATCATTTTTTTCTTAGGTAGGGCTGTTGTTCCCATGCAAATACAGTTTTACGTCTGGAAAGCGGTGGTCAATTATTAGTCTGGTCCCTGTCTTTTGACAGGGACCAGTCTTGCATAGAAGGCTTTACCAGGATTTTGCACGCTGTTGGCATAGATCACCACACAGCAATAAGGATTGGGTTTTGTGATAGACAGTACAATTCTAAGAGCTGCAGAAAGTTATACTTATCTATCCGTGAAAGTAATTCTGAGCAAATTTTACACCCTAAGACATGAATAGAATATAGGCTAGAAACAGAAGCTTCCAACAAAATCAGGGCAATGCAGTTAGTAATTTTCAAATGTGAAAAACAAAGTTGAAAATTATGTATTTCAAATGGTACATTATGTCTTGTGGAGGTGCAATGGCCCAGTGGTTAGGGCAGCAGACTCGCGGTCGTAGGATTGCAGTTTTGATTACCAGACCACGTGTTGTGAGTGTTTATTGAGCGAAAACACCTAAAGCTCCACGAGGCTCTGGCAGGGGGCGGTGGTGATCCCTGCTGTACTCTTTCACCACAACTTTCTCTCACTCTTTCTTCTGTTGGCCTGCTTGCTTAGCTAGCGGGACGGTGTCATTTGAAGGCTAAAACAATGTGAAGCGCATTGTGACCAGCGATGTGTAGCAACATCTGATAGCCTGGTCGGTGACGGTGATGGTGACATTGTCTTAAATGACCCACTGAGATCAAAGCAATCCAAAAAAACTTTTAGTAATTCAGACCTACATCAGATGTTAATGAATGCATGTACACACACACACACATGCGTTTTTTGTTTTTTTTTACTTTTGATAAGTTAATTAAAGAAGTGCTCTTGTCTTTTGCGGTTCCTTCAAAACTGTTGATGTTCAGTCTATACATCTGTTAGATATGTGGCTATACATAGGTAGAAAAGGATTCATGAGAGGGGTTTTTGGTTTGAATGTAACAAAATGAACCCTGCTATAGGCACCCACATACTAGACGGTGGTGTTAAACTAGGTGAGGGTGTGCTAGGTTTACTATATGTACACATCATAGTAAATATCTTTTTATTCTCTTTTCAGATGGGTGACAGTATTACTTGAAGCTTCAGTGCCCTAGCAAATGGAATATATGGTGGACCAATGACAGACAGACCTAAATATATGTTTCTTGTTGGAAATAATTATAATTTATCTGTGAAACACATCGATTCCATCCTAGAAGAAGACGTATAGCTGGTCATGTGGATCAGTAGTCAAGCAGATGCTGTTTTATCTGTATATGTTTTCAATACTCAGACATAAACAATTTTTGATACAAGTCAAAGCCTGTTAAACAAAAAGCAAAAAAAAAAAAACAATTCTTTTCAAGGAAAAGCTGTGTTAAACAAAAGTGACATCTGTTCATATAAAAGCCTGTGATCAACAAAAAATTGTGCTTAAATTAAACCTTGTGTTAAAAAAGGAATACTCATGATCACAGAAGGATTGTATTAACAAATTGGTATATGTTGAAATGGAAACTCATGTTAAATGAAGGCTTGTGTGAAATGAAGCCCTACATTAAACGAAGACTTGCATTAAATGAAGACTAATGCTTAAATTAATGACTGTATTAATGAATTTTTTTTTTTTTATTTAAAGGAAAATCTGAATTAAAGACTTTTTTTTAATTGGAGAATCTTGTAAATGAAAGTCTTATGTTAAACAAAAGCTTGTGTTAAATGAAGGCCTGTATTGAACGGAGGCTAATACCTAAATGTTAGCTGTCGTAATGGAGATTTTTATTTAAAGGAAGGCCTGCATTAAATGAAAAGACCTTTGGTAAATGAAGGTTTCATATTTAAAGGAAAGTTTTGTGCTAAACAAAAACTTATGTTTAAATGAAGGCCTGCATTCAATGAATACTCATATTCTATTGAAGACCTGTGTTAAATGAAAACATGTGAAGCAAAAATCAAAAAGAAAGACACTAATGCATATATATATATAAATGTGATGTTATAAATTGAAAATCTATTTTTTTAAATATTTCATGATATTGACCTTTTTTTGTAAGGGTAGATGGGGGGAGAAGGAAAGGAGTGATGACTGCATGGGAGAGATGGATTTTTACCCTGTATTAAACAAAATGATAAAACTAAATGAATCAAAGTAATTAAAATAAATATTGAAATATAAGTTTTGATTGAGTTAACTTTTTATTCAGAACAAAAAAAAAAAAGAAATTATGGCCTAGACAGAAGAACATCTGATTTTTGCTAAGTTCTCCAAACTTCTGATATCAGAAGGCGGTGAGCTGGCAGAAACGTTAGCACGCCGGGCGAAATGCTTATCGGTATTTCGTCTGCCGCTACGTTCCGAGTTCAGATGCCGCTGAGGTCAACTTTGCCTTTCATCCTTTCGGAGGTCGATTAAATAAGTACCAGTTATGCACTGGGGTCGATATAATCGACTTAATCTGTTTGTCTGTCCTTGTTTATCCTCTCTGTGTTTATCCCCTTGTGGGTAATAAAGAAATAGATATTTGGTAAGCTCTCCAAGACTGGTTTGAGAAGAAGAAACAATATTCATGGTTTTTTTTCATGCAAACATTGATCATCATCATCATCATCACTTAACCCTTTCGTTACTGTATTTATTTTGAGATGCTCAGTGTTTCTTTCAATTACTTTGAATTCAGGAAGGACTTCAAAAAGTCAGGAATACTGGCCCCTTTGCCCATGACTTATAAAAAAAAGTGTAAAGGAATTTTCAACAATGCAACATCATCACTAGCAAGCTGAAAAAAAAAAGGATAAAAAATAAAAAAATTCTATACTAAGTAATTTTAAATGAGGAATTATCATACTATTTACAATTGATTGCACCTTCAATTAATCTGAATTGTTGATTTCTGTTCTTTTGCAATGAATAAAAGCCTTTTTATCTGGTGGTCAATGCAGAGGCTAGGGATAGATGAGTGGTTGGTGAGAGCCGTACAAGCCATATACTGGGATGCTGTCAGTAAAGTAAAGGCTAGCAACTAGTATAGCGATAAATTCAGGATACAAGTAGGGGTTCACCAAGGATCAGTCCTCAGCACCCTCTTGTTCATCATAGTCCTGCAGGCAATAACAGGAATTTAAGACGGGCTGTCCCTGGGAGCTCATTTATGCTGATGATCATGTTCTTTCAGCTGAATCACTATCAGAACTAGAGAAGAAATTTCAGGTGTGGAAGCAAGGTCTAGAATCATAGAGCCTTACAGTTAATCTAGCAAAAACCAAAGTCTTAGTAAGTAGGAGAGCAGACAAATTACAAATCTCTTCAGGCAGATGGCCCTGTTCAATCTGTATGAAAAGCATAGGTAGAAATTCCATGAGATGTACCCAGTGTAAGCTATGGATACATAAGAGGTGCAGCAATATTAGAGGAAGGATAACGGAAATATTTTTGTGTGTGGCAGGTGTACAGGTACAATTAACACTAAAAATGTACAGAAAATATACTCCATCAAATGCCTGTGGGGAAAAACTAGAAGTAGTTGATGGCTTCTTTTATCTAAGCGACCAAATCAGTAGTGGAGGTGGATGCTCCAAGAGTGTAGCTGCTAGAATAAAAATAGGCTGGGTGAAGTTCAGAGAGCTACCTCTGTTGGTAACAAAGAGCCTCTCAGAATAAAAGGCAGATAGTATGATGCCTGTGTGTGAACAGCCATGCTACATGGCAGTGGAACATGGGCAGTGACCAAGGACATGCATTAGCTTGAAAGAAATGAAGCTAGTATGCTTCACTGGATGTGCAATGTCAGTGTACATGCACAACAGTGTGTAATTGTCTTGAGAGAAAAGTTGGACATAAGAGGCATCAAATGTGGTGTGTAAGAGAGATGACTGTGCTGGTGTGGTCATGTGATGTGTATGGATGAGAATAGCTGTGTACAAAAGTGCCAATCTCTGACTGTGGAGGGAACCTGTGGGTGAGGTAGACTCAGGAAGGCATGGGCCGAGGTGGTGAAGCATGATCTTAAAATGTTGGGCCTCACAGAGGCAGACAAGTGACTGAGACCTTTGGAGATATGCTGTTCTTGAGAAGACCCAGCAAGCCAAGTGAAATTGTAGTCATGGCCAATGTTAGTGTGACATACCTGGTACCCAATCTGGTGGCACATGAAAAACACTCTTCGAGCATTGAGCAATATGCTGTGCTTGAGAAGACCTGTCAAGCCAAGCAAAATTGTAATTGTGGCTGGTGCCAGTGTCGTGTAACTGGCTCCCGTGCCAGTGGCACATAAAACGCACCCTTTGAACATTGGGGCCTCATGGAGGCAGTGATAAGTGATCAAGACCTTTGATGATATACTGTGCTTGGGAAGACCTCTCAAGCCAAGTGAGATCATAGTTGTGGCCGATGCTGTGTTTCGTAACTGAGACCCATGCTAGTAGTATGTAAAAATCACCCACTACACTCTTGGAGTAGTTGGCATTAGGAAAGGCATCAAGCCATAGAAACCATGCCAAATCAGACTGGAACTTGGTGCAGCTCCTCAGCTTAACAGTTTTAGTCAAACCTTTAAACCCATGCCAGCATGGAAAATGGACATTAACCCTTTCGTTTCCAACCCGGCTGAAACTGGCTTTGAGTACAAATGTTTTGTCTTCATAAGTTTTTAATTAAAATTTTCTACCAAACCTTAGTCACACTTTATGTTCCTAATGCCAGCTGAATGATAACTAAGTTTTTTAATTAAATTCTTTGTTATATTTAAAGTAATTCAAAGAAGCACAGAGCATCTCAAAATAAATACAGTAATGAAGGGGTTAAGTGATGATGATGATAATGATGATCGTTTACGAGGGGCGTTCAATAAGTAACGCCCCTGACCCACTTCCCATAGCAGTAGAGCAACGAAACTTGGCACAGTTATTAGTCTTTTTCTACATAGGAACCACTCAGAGTTACACATTTCTCCCATCGTTTGATGCAACTCTGGAGACCGTTGTTGTAGAAGACCCCAGCTTGGTCCTCCAACCACGACGTGACTTCAGAAATCAAGGCTGCATCATCTGGGAAACGCTTTCCTTTCAAAAACAACTTCATGGCTAGGAAGAGGTGAAAATCAGAGGGTGCAAGGTCAGGAGAGTAGGGGGATGGGGGAGGAGTTCATAGCCGCACGCCTGTGCTTCTGATCTGGCGACAAGCGAGTCGTAGACCGGAGTGTTGTCCTGCAGGAGGAGGATGCCTTTGCTGATCTTGCCCCGCCTCTTGATTTTGATAGCTTCTCTTAATTTCCTCAAAAGTGAAGCATAATAGGCTCCTGTAATTGTGGTACCCTTTGCCAGGAAATCTGTCATCACTACTCTGTCCTGGTCCCAGAAGACTGTGAGCATGACCTTGCCAGCGGAGGGCTGCACCCTTGCCTTCTTTGGAGAAGGTGAGTCACGGAGCTTCCACTGCATTGACTGGGCTTTGGTCTCTGGATCATAGTGATGGACCCAGGTTTCATCCTGTGTAATCAGTCTTTTGAAAAATTTTGACTCATCTTCTTGGCACATCTCCAAATTCATCCTCGAGCACTCAATGCGTTCTTGCTTCTGGAAAGGTGTGAGCAACCTGGGAATCCATCTGGCAGACACCTTTTGCATATGCAAATGGTCATGAATGATAGTTGCCACAGACCCGGTACTAAACTTGACCTCATGGGCTATTTGGCGAATAGTTATGCGTCGATTTTCCAAAATGGCAGCCTCAACTTGACGGACAGATGCCTCATCAATGCCAGAAGGGGGGGGGGCGACCAGATCTGGGAGCTGTTTCCACAGAGTTCCAACCATGTTTGAATTCACGATGCCAGCGTTTTACAAGGTCATATGATGGGGCATCATCACCATAAGTTACTTTCATTTCATCAAAAGTCTCCCGTGGTGTGCGTCCTTTCAAATACAAAAACCGGATCACTGCTCGACACTCAACAGGCTCCATTTCACACTTGACTCAGTTCAAACACCTGTATATCAGACACCACAATTAATTCAGAGCTGTAATTTGCCACTTAATCTATAGAGATATAAATAATTGCACATGTAAATTTTCAGCTAGATCAAACAACTGCAAGTGGGTTAGAGGCATTACTTATTGAACGTCCCTCATATGCCACCCTTGGAAATTTAACTTTAATAGTGCTAGTAAATCAAAATGAAGAATTTAAGCTGTGTAAGATGCCAGCTTGCATGCACAGCTCAAGACACAGATACTGTAAAGTGCTGACACGTCAATAATAACAATACTCCAAATATAAAATTTTCTTTATTCCATTTAACAGGAGAATATCACATATAATGCAAAATTTGAGAATATATGTGTCTCTTTCCCCACTAATATATACTACCCACCACCATCAGCATTATTATCATCATCATCTTCATCATCAGCATTTAACGTGTTTTCCATGCTTGCATGAGTTGGGGATGGTTTGACAACTGATGAGCCAACATGGCTGCAGTCTCACAACTTCAGTAATAAATCAACCAATAAACAATAAAGTCAATTTCAGCAACCAAACCTATGAAGGTGGTGCCTCAATATTGTTGCAGTGTCTATTCACTGAAATGAATATAAGAAGTACTAAATTGTTTTTCCCAGGCAATGCATGACTTTTACTTCCAAAATAGACTTCAAGCAGCTTTCCATCTTCCTCTGAGTTTTTGTATTTTACCCATCAGTAGGTCACTGTGCATCTATTTTCATGTCTGTGGAGCTCATCCAAAAATACCTTCTTTCCTTGCCTTCTCACAAAACTACATGTGTCTCTATATTTCTTGCAACTAAATCTCATTCTTTTCTATTGTTCCCATCACTACTGCGGCCATGCTGGAGCACCACCTTAAAGGGTTTTTAGTCAGAGAAATTGACCCTAGGACTTATTCTATGTAAGCCTAGTACTTATTCTATCAGTCTCTTTTGCAGAACCGCTAAGTTACAGGGGGGTAAATACACCAACATTGATTGTCAAGCAATGGTAGGGGTACAAACACTGACACAAAAACATACACACATAAATATATACATACAGGCTTCTTTCAGTTTCCATCTACCAAATCCACTCACCAGGCTATAGCAGAAGACACTTGCCCAAGGTGCCATGCAGTAGAACTGAACCCAGAATCATGTGGTTGGGAAGCAAGCTTCTTACCACATGGCCATGCCTAGCTGTTTTTATTTTACTATAGACCCTCTTTATATTTTGACTGGTGATGGAATCAGTTGCCAAAGAGGCCATAATTATGTTGATAGTGATTATGGTTGTAGTAGTAGTAGTAGTAGTAGTATTTGTAGTTGTTTTTATAAAGTTCAACTGACCTGTGGCTAAAACAGTATTCAAGCTGGTGCATTTGTTTATTGTCATATTGCTGTTTTTGAAGATACAAGTATGGTGGTGTGGTTGAGAAGCTTATTTCCAAACCACGTATATTTAGATTCAGTTCCAACACAGTTCTGGATAGAAAGTATCAAATGCTACTGATGGGGCATGAACTCATCTCTTCTGTAAGCATAACAGATGTTCTACCATTATACCAAATCAATCTTTCAAGTCTTTGTTCTTACCAGCAAGGATTACATGTTGTTTATTCCACAAAAGTTTAGAAACTTTGAGAGATATGAAAATATATTTTCATAAAAGTTTTGAAGAGACAAATTTCTTGTGAAATAAATAAGATATAAATAAATATATACATGAGCTTCTTCCAGTTTCTGTCTACCAAACCCACACACAAGGCTTTGGTTAGCCTGGGGTAATAGTAGAGGACACTTACGCAAGGTGCCTCGTGGTTACAAAGTAAGCTTAACTGCACAACTATGCATGCACACACACACACATATATAGATATAGATAGATAGAGCCTATTCTATATATATAAGAACCTACTTCCAGTTGTAACTGTCGAGACCCTGGAACCTGCCTACTTGACCAGGGGTGCATGACTAAATCTGTCACATATGAGTCAGAGGTTACAGCAACACTAGATGATAACATAACCAAAAAGAGCTACATTGGGCTAAGTGAAGGTGACTTCAAAAATCGCTATACTAACCATATATCTTCAGGGACAGGGACAAAAGGACACTGAGCTAACTAGTCACATATGGTGTTTGAAGTCTAACGTCACACCACATACAATCAAGTGGAAAATAGTTCAAAAGTCTACACCATATGTCAATAGATAAACAAAATGTAAGCCATACATAGCTGAAAGAACACAGATATTTTTCAGATTTAAGAACTCCACTGCACTGCTGAATCCCAGATCTGAAATTTTCAGCAGATGTAAACATGGATAAATTCCTATTGATGAATTGGAAAATACAACCCTCTCTGAATTGAGTAGCAGTACTACAGACTCTTGGCCCCTATCCATTAAGTCATATGATTTTATATATATATATATATATATATATATATACACAACAGGTTTTAATGCAGTTACCATCTACCAAATTCACTCATGAGGCATTGGCTGGTCTGGGGCTATAGCAGAAGACAGCCCAAGGTGACACACAATGGGACTGAACCCAAGCATGTGGTTGCAAAGTCAGTTTCTTAACCACATAATTATGCTTGTGCCCACCATATTATCAACTGTATTTATTTTCATTATTTACATTTGATGGATATTTCTCCTCATGTTGTATGCCCATGGGCATATGGCATAGTGGTTAAGAGTGCGGGCTACTAACCCCAAGATTCCGAGTTCTATTCCAAGGAGTGACCTGAATAATAATAATAATAATATCGAAAAATACCTTAGGAATGAGAACCCAGATTAAAAATTTCCCCAAGACACCTGATGAAGGCTGGAGGGTATATCAGCTGAAACGTTGTGTTAACAACAAACAAGATGAGGACAAATATCCATCAAATGTAAATAATGTACATAATTCCTCGTCTCTTAAATATAGAACTGTATGTATTTATTTTGACCCAGAAGAGCTGTGAAAATCCTGAACACTTCCCTTGTCATCTGACAAAGCCATAATACAGGAAAGTACTGCTGTTACATCCCACAGGCATCTTTGACCCCATCCAAAAAAGATCACTTAATTTAGTGGATTTGAATGAAATCCTTCTGAAACTGGACTTGGGATTCATTCTTCTGGTGTGGTGGTCAGTAAGAAATAAAGCAGCTGTCAAGAGTTGGAGGCATTTTCCTTGTTTGTTCCTTCACCCATATTGTGGACCTGTGCCTCAGTTAAAAATCACCACCACCATCATCATCATTATTATCATAATTCTTATCAGAGCACCAGATAAAGTGCTTTGCAATATTTGATTACGGCTTTTTATATTACAAGTTCAAATTTCACCTAGGTCAACATTGCTTTTCATCTTTACTGGTCTTGTGCCTAGAGCTGGCAAAATTGTTAGAATCATCATTTAACGTCCATTTTCCATGCTAGCAGGGGTTGGACGGGAAAAACGGGAAGTTGGAGAATCCGGGCAACTTCCCGTCCAACCCATGCTAGCATGGAAAATATCTTGCAGTATTTCTTGTGGCTTTTAACATTTTGGATTCTATTCCTGCTGAGGTCAACTTGGTCTTTCATCCATCATACCAATCAATTACAAATACACTCCAGCCCCTAACCCCTAGACATAGCCACTACCCTAATGGCTTCTTTACTATGCTGTTTGGTTTTTTGTTACCTCCATTCAGACACACTCAACTCACTTACCTCTCCTTCACTTATCTTCCAGTACCTACTACGACCCCTACATAATCCACTATGCAGTTACTTCTTCCCAAAATTCCAGCAGCATGGAATTCGTTCCTTCAGCATGTCTGCCTTTCTGTTGTTGATTTCAAGAAAAAATGCTGACAGAAAATTCACTATTCCTGAGAACTAGTGAGAGCTATGGACACAGCTCCTTTCTGCAGACCAAAATAAAGAAAGAAAAACACACACACTTACAAAATGAGAGAGGACAACTGTCTCCATCAAATGAGCTTTTTCTGTAATAAATCTCACTATATATAAATGGCAAAATGTCTGTCTGTGTGTGTGTCCATTATACAAATCCACAATTTTTCAGTTAGAGGGCTCGCACTTTCTATGGTCATTCAAAACCGTCCAAGGGTGGTCATGAACATCTTAACATTTCCCCAGTCACCCCCGCAAAGCCATTAAAAATCAATAGAAGTGACTTTTTTGTGAATTTTCTATCCAAAACCCAATCAAAATGCCCGAAACTTGATACGCCAATTGAATGACAGCTAGCTGTATGTGATTAGTCGGAGATTTGGACAGTACTCGCGTGTATGTGTGCAAGCACGTAGCTGTATATGCATGCACTAGCACTATGACCTGGCGTTGCCGGGTCATAGTGCTAGTCTTTAATATTCTCTCAACTACTGTTCTTGTGGCAATAATTATCATTACTATTGAGTGGGAAAGCAGCAGATACCATCAAACTGATGCTGGGGTACAAATATATGAAACCCAATACACCCATCATGACTACTTGTCTGATTAGTGTACACCAGGTACATGCATCACGATACACATGTGCAACATGGTGACCTCATATCAAGATAAACAGCACAAGACCTTGCAGGTGGAGGCTCATTTAGAATTTTCTTCAGTTCAAGTAGCCAACAACACTCAAAAGGTCCCTGAATAAGTATGGTGAACACAACACTCATGTTTACAGGGGTGAATTATTCAAACGCAAATAATCCCTTTCAATACATACACGTAACTATGATGCTCTCCCAATATTCCTGTTCATGATCAAAGATATACATATCAACAGCCACTAAGGCACATGCTCAACTGATTAAGGTTAAGTAACTGACAAGCAAATCTGTGGAATTGAGCAGAATATTTATAATAGTCCATCTTTTGCACCAAGACAAACCAAGATATACATGTTAACATTTCCAATCAGTTGAGATCAGTAACCATGAAAGTCACAGCCTGGTATTGTATCAGAGCATTTATCATCCTCATCATCATCCAACCATCTTCTCCACCCCACTATTCCTGGAAGGGTCCCAGGTACCTTCTCCAGGGTGTCCTATCAGAAGTTAACTATCATTACACTTTTTGGCTAGATTCCTTCGTGTGACTGACTGTGGGATATTATCCAATCATAATCTACCCCTAAGTCTCCTGTCAGTTAATCATCATCATCATCGTTTAGCGTCCGCTTTCCATGCTAGCATGGGTTGGACGGTTCAACTGGGATCTGGGAAGCCAGAAGGCTGCACCAGGCCCAGTCTGATCTGGCAATGTTTCTACGGCTGGATGCCCTTCCTAACGCCAACCACTCAGTGAGTGTAGTGGGTGCTTTTTATGTGCCAGATGAGGCTGGCAAATGGCCACGATCAGATGGTGCTTTTTACGTGCCACCGGCACGAGGCCAGTTAATATATTTTTTAAAAACTTATTAAAAAAAACAAAGAAAAAAACAAGAAAGAACATTTACATTTTAAGAAAAAAGTATTTATTTATTTATTTTTTGCATTGATGAGATCTTTCAAACCCTGCATTGAAATTGCAACTTGCCGGACTTGAGCAAAGACTCCACCAACGATCATCACCACCGCCGTCACCATCAACATCTCTTGTTGTTAGTCATCTACTTAAACTGCACTGCAATGAACAAGGTATGCACCTCCAGCTTCAAGACCATTTCATTTTATCTACCTCGATGTAATTCAGCATTAAACTTTAACCTTTTAGCATTCAGATTATTCTGTCGAATGTAATACTTAATTTATTCACATTTGTTTTGAATTAATCATGCCATTATCTCATAGCTTTGAGATTTCGATGGTGTGATAGTTTATTTTTAGACTGAAATAATAAGGTAGGCATAAGAGGCCAGATGTGGCCAACTTGAACATAAAACAGGTCAAATATTTTGGCTGGATATGGCCAGTTTAAAAGTCAATGCTAAAGGGTTGATATATATATATATATATATAATCATGTCAAAGGGAAATGGAATTTAATTAAAGTTAAAACATTCAATCAAAATTTACATTTCCAGTGGTCTAACGTGCAAAAAAAATTAGTCAAGAAGACTATATATTAGTCATACGATATAGTGTATATTTATACACATAAGGAATCCGCTTGAAGGGAATTCAACACATTAGAAAGAAAAGCTCAAGTGGATTCCTCATGTGTATAAATATACACTATATCATATATATATATATATATATATATATATATATATATATATATATAACTCCAAGAAAGTTAGAGGTTGTGAATCCAACCCACTAAGGGATAATATCTATCCAATATACTGCTGGTAGAATACCCAATTATTAATACACAAGTGTTTTTTATTGCATTGCAATTACATTACCCAGTGTACTAAATGGGTGAAGGTAAAGAGATATTTTACCATTAATTTATATAGCAATAAGAAAATGAAGGGGATCAATAGGTGGTTCATCAACTTTTAGACATTATATTATGTTAACTTATTTATTTATTTACTAAACTGATAATTACAATAATATACATACATACAAGATATAAAATATAGTAATATATAAGGATACCAGTAATAGTAAATAAATAAGTTAACATAATATGTCTAAAAGTTGATGAACCACCTATTGATCTCCTCCATTTTCTTATTGCTATATATATATACATATATATATATATATGAGAGAGAGAGAGATACCTTGTTTCAACATTTGCATGTAATAACATGTAGCCACATGTTATTACCATATATGGTAAATGATGCAGCTGGGCATCATAATTTCTAAGGGAGATAAACCACTCATCCAACCAGTTCCAGTTTCCTCTGTTCTGGTCTAGTCTGAAGCCAGTCTCATCCACTGTTTCGGACAATTTTTTTTCTTTTTTTTTTTTATGTCAGTTCATTTCATAAATACTCTGGATAAGCAACGCTTAGCTTAAACCCCGCTCCAAGTACAATATATATATTCATTTGTAGTACATAATAATTATTAAATTACACAGGTCTTTATGTGAGTATTTGTAAAAGTGTAACAAAATGGCTTTGTTCTACACAGAACAAATGGTTTAAAATAAAATATCAATTGAAAACAGACACAAAGAAAATTCATAAGGAAAGAAAGAAAGGAAGAACATAAACTGTTAACTCCTTTAATCAAAAATAGCAAGATCAGTGACGAAGAGAAAAAATTGGTCAGCACTAACTTTTGATTTTCATGTATATTTTATATCAGAATCCTTATTTCGTTTTGGAAATGCTTAAAAACCTGAATACGAGATCAATTGCTGCTGTCTCCACAAGAAAAAATTTTGATTTAATGACTACTGCTGTTATCGTTGTTTGCTCTAACTTCCCTTATTCACATTTGAGCACAGTATATTACTCAGTTTTGCTCCAGCCTGCCCACAAAACAAACAAAATAAAAGCAAGTTCTATTCCTATTTTCAGAGTCTGGTAATTTAGTAGCAGGAATGGCAAATTTCAGAAAAATCAAGTTATTTCAATAAGTGAACGTTACCTATGTAAAGACAGAAAAAAAAAAGGGGAGGGTGGTGCATATACATATATATATATACTTTTAAATTGGTTTAGTCAGTCTTCCTTGTGGGCTACATAAGGTACCCACCAACAACCTTGTGTACCCACAGGCGAAACTCAGAGTAGCAAGAGACTCAACTAAATTTAAAATATTATTAATCTCTACCATGGTACCAAGTATTCTTTTCAACACTAAATGGATAGGTATGTATTTATTTATTTTCATCTTGCTGTTATGTTAATGAATACGTAAAGAATCCAGCTTCGTCAACAATTAATATAATAACCTTAAGATATAATTTACTATAAAAATTAAAAAAACAAACAAAAAAACCAGCTAAAGGCTGATACTAGAAGATGGCTTGGGTAGGCTTGCCAATGCTCATCACAATTTTAAGGGAAGGGAGCTAGTTGATAACACTGACCCCCAGTACTTAACTGATACTCCATTTGATTGATTTTCTAAGAATAAAACTCAAAGCTGCCCCCCAAAAGAACTTGGAACTCAAAACGTAACGAGTCAGGAGAAATGCCGCATTTTTACCAACGCTAACAATTCTGCTAGCTCACTGCCCTAATGATGATGATGATGATAGATGCTTTTATATTTGGAGCAACACCTACTTCTCCCTGAGAAGGGGTTTAACTGGAGACTTTGAAGCTCAGCACTGCAGCACATCACTAAAACACTCATGCATTTGCTGTGTCCCTCTTCTCTTTACATTTACGCTCAAAAGGAGCTGGGTTTGCTAAGACCTTTTGAGACCACTCCAAGTTCTATCATAAAAATTCCATCTTAACCCTTTTTGTTATCAACCCAGCAGTTAGAGATGATTACACAGGTGGAACTAAAACTAAGAGTACTGCTCAGTCATAATCCATACCTACATCTCAGGATATGTATTTACAGATAGGTAAATTGAATCAATTGAGAGTTTAACCCTTTCATTACCAACTCGGCTGAAACCGGCTCTGACTCCGAGTACAAATGTCTTGTTTCCATAAAAATCTTCCACCAAACCTTAGTCACAATTTATATTAACACTAGCTGAATGATAACTAAGTTATTTTACAAAATTCTTTGTTATATAAAGTAATTGAATAAAACACAGAGCATCTCAAAATAAAGACAGTAACGAAAGGGTTAAAGTGATCTAAACTAAAATCTTCCATCAAAATTTCGGGTTAATTTATGTTCCAAACATCCACTTATTGATGAAAAATTGTCTTGCTAAATTCATAAAGTTTCAAAAATCTATTGAAACAAAAGGCAGTGTATTTCAACAAAAACATCCTAGTTATGTGATTTAGCTTCCTGGTCTTCCCATTATGTTCAAATAAACCGCTTTCAAACTAACCCACCTGAAACCACCCGTGGTTCAATGATACAAATTCAATTTGAAAATAATCTTAACTAAAACCTCCCGTCAAAATTTCATGCTGGCGTTCCAGACATTAGCATGAAATAATGACAAAATTATTTAACTAAATTCTTTATTTTCAAAATTAATTCAAATACATGGTAACAAAAGTGCTAAAAAAACATTGGTCCCCTTCCAGGCTATTTCTGATAATGACTGTGACCAGAAGATAGAAGGGCCTGTTTAAAGCAGCAAGTCAATTCAACTGTACATAACTCAGAGCTAGGTGGAGTAAGCTTTTGAAATCCAATGATCCATGCCACAGATGATGTCTATCGCTGATGCCACATTATATTAACATTTTCAGCTGATTGCTTTTAAACCAAGTCATGGAAAAAGACCATCATACCAAAAAATGAAAACTGAATAACCATGGATGAATGGGAGAGGTTAACTCCCTGTTGCCGCCCCAGATCTAACATCCTCTGCAGCCTTAGGATTAGTAAATAACCTCAACTGAAAAGTGGCCTTCCCCTTGGTGAATTTGGTGGTGGTTTCTGATAATAGCACAAGGTTATATAACTTGAACAATAGATTGAATCTTTACATACTATCATCAATTCATTTTGTTTAGTTTAACCCTTTTGTTACCAACCCGGCTCTGGCTCTTTAGTATAAATGTCTTGTTTCCATAAGTCTTGAATTCAAATCTTCCACTAAATCTTAGTCCCAATTTATGTTCCTAACTCTAGCTTAATGATAACGATGTTATTTTACTAAATTCTTTGTTATATTTAAAATAATTGGAAGAAACACAGAGCATCTCAAAATAAATACAGTAACGAAAGGGTTAATGTGTTTTTATTTACTTTTTTCCATATTGGCAAGACCCAGACGGGAGAAACTTGAAGCAGGATTTTACAGCTGGATGATTTCCCTATCATGAACCTTTGTTTTCAAGGGATGATTTATCATCATTATCCTTATTCCAGAAGAACTGGAAAGTACAGAGCCAGCAGATGAGTTATTGACCGTAAATATAAACAAATATCACTGATGTAGCTCAGTGTAGATTTGTGAACATTCACATACACATACAATATATACATATATATATATGACGGGCTTCTTTCTGTTTCTATTTGCCAAATTTCCTCACAAAGCCTCTGCCGGATTTGTTGGCCTGCAGCAAATAGTTGAAGACACTTGCCCATGGTGCTGCATGTACAGTGAGATTGAACCCAAAATCACATGATTGAAAAACAAATTTCTTCACCACACAGCTATGCTTGCACCTTATATGAATAATATTTATTTTATCGGCTTTGGTAGGGTTTGAATTCAGAAATTCTAATGATGATGACAATGATGATAACAATACTATAATTATTTACAGATATATATATTGTCTTTGAAGTCGTTCAGTCTGTGTTTGTTGCACATGAAAGATGTGTGATTAAATTAAATTCAATGAAATATGATTTTTACAAGTTGTATCAATTTACTTTTTACACTTGCACAAACATTCTACAACTCAACCAGTCTCTAATGATAATAATAATAATAATAATAGTTTCAAATTTTGGCACAGGGCCAGCAGGTTTGGAGGAGGGGTTAATAAAGGGGAGGGGCTAAATAGACTCCAGTGTTCAACTGGTACTTATTTTATTGAACCCGAAAGGATGAAAGGCAAAGTCAACCTCGGTGGAATTTGAACCCAGAATGTAAAGTTGGACAAAATGCTGCTAAGCATTTATGCCTGGTATGCTAATAATTCAGCCAGCTCGCTGCCTTAATAATAATAATAATAATAATAATAGTAGTAGTTTCCACTTTAGGCACAAAGCCAGCAGTTCTGAAGGGAGGGAGTCAGTTATTTATATCAAATCCAGTTTTAGATGGATACTATATTTTATTGATCCTGAAGGGTATGAAAGGTGGTGTTGAACTAGGTGGAATTTGAACTCAAAACACAAGGAACCAGAAGAATTACTACAAGTTTTTTTGAGTCCTTTTTTTTGTGTGTGTGTTTGTGGGTGTTTGATACTTTAATGATTTTGCCAATCTGCTGTCCTAAATAATTGTTTCTAACATAGGCACATGGCCTGAAATTTGGGAGAAGGGGTTAGCTGGGATTAGCATCCCAATTCTTGACGAGTAGTTGATTTTATCAAGCATATAAAAGAATGAAAGTCAAGGCTGACCTCAGCAGGAATTGAACACAAAATGTAAAGAGCCAAAACAAATACTGCAAACCAATGTTTCCAACAATGAAATGAGTCTGCCCATCCCCCATCTAACTAATGACAATGTTTCTAATTTAGACACAAGTCCAGCAGTTTTGAAGTGAAGGGTTAATACATATTATCAAGCCCCATATTTTTATTGACCCTGAGGGGAAAAAAGTGAGGTAGACCTAAATGGGATTTGATCTTTGAATGTAACAACAACAGTCCCAATAATAATTCTTTCTGTTATAGGCACAAGACCAGAAATTTGGAGGTAGGAGGTAAGACAATTACATTGACCCCAGTGCTCAACAGGTATATGTTTTATTGACCCTGGGGGGTGGATGGCAAAATCAACCTCAGCCGAATTTGAACTTAGAACGTAAAGACAGATGAAATGCCATTAAGCATTTTGTCTGGTATGCTAATGATCCTGCAGCACAACGCCTCAATAATAATAATAATAATTGATATGAGATCACCATGTCGCGCACATATGGTTGTGATGCATGTGCCTAGTGTACCCTTATCAGACAGGCAGTCATGATGGGTATACTTGGCTTCGTATATTTTACCCTAGTGTCACTTTGATGGCACACACTGCTCTCTCACTCAATAATAATAATAATAGTAGTTCATTCTAATTTTGGCACAAGACCCAGAGTTTTGAGAGGAGGGTGCAAGTCAGTTACATCAACCCCAGTGCATGACTGGTACTGTATTTTATCAACTCCAAAAAACATGAAAGGCAAAGTTGATCACAATGGGATTTGAACTCAGACAGAAAAGAACCAGAAGAAATGCTGCTAAACATTTGGCAGAATGAATCCAAATGTTGTAATTCATACACACACTAATATCTCCAGCCCAACCATTTTAGAATAATGGTAAGCACAAGACCAATAAGGATGAAAAGCAATGTTGACTTAGGTGGGATCTGAACTCAGAAACGTAAAGAACAGTAACCAAATACTACATTGCATTTTATCTGGTACTCTGATGATAATAATGACGGTGATGCCAATTTTTAACTTAGGTACAGGGCCACAATATGGGTGGAAAAACAGATGAGAAAAATGCCTCCAGTTCTTGACAGCTGCTTTATTTCTAACTGACCACCACTCCAGAAGAATGAATCTCAAATTCAACTTCACCAGGATTTGAACCAAAATGTAAAAGAGGATTTATCTGGTGTTCTACCAATTCTGGCGTAACATTCATTTCTTGCTAACATAACCACAAAGCTACAAATTAATAAATTATTAAATTGACCCAGTATGTTATTTCTACTTTCTTCATCGAACCAGGACGGATGGAACTTCAGGTCGATCCCAACAGGATTTGAATAAAGATCAGGAAAACAAATGGTACGAGACACTTTGCCTTATGTTTCACCAATTCTGCCCTTCCAGCACTCCATATCCACTGAAACTCTAATAATAATACATAAGCATAATTATTTCTACACTGAGCACAAAGCCTTGAAAATTTTGGGGGGAAAAGGGGGCTAGTCGATTACATCGACCCCAGTGCATAACTGGTACTTATTTCATTGACCATGAAAGGACGAAAGGCAAAGTCAACCGTGGCGAAATTTGAACTCAGAACATAGTGGCAGATGAAGTACCACAAAGCATTTTGCCCGGCATGCTAACGATCCTGCCAGCTCTCCGCCCTCATATATATATATATATATATATGAGTCAGCTCATCAACCTAATATATAAGCACAATGCCACAAGGTTGCAGTCACTTTAAATGGCCTCAGTATATTACCAGTATATTCTTCAATGTCCTCAGAAGGATGGAAGGCAATGTCAACTCTCTTCCCCACCTCCTTGACTGAATTTCATTGCAGAACTTAAAATGGTATTTCATTTGATACTCCATCAACTTTAACACTTTACTGACCTCTCACACTCTAATGATAATAATAATTCTTATGCACAAGGCTTTAGATTTGGGGTGAGGGAATAGCAAGTTACATCCACCCCAATAAGCACTCGTATTTTTATTTTGCCCTGCCCCCAAGATGAAAGGTAAATTTGATATCAATGGAATTTGAACTCAGAACACAGATAGATGTAATTAATACAATGCAGCTTGTTTTCTCTGCTACTGAATCAAAGAATAATGGTTTCTAACATAGATAGAGGTTACAAAATGGGAAAGAATAATTAGATGATTGAATCAACCCAAATATTTCACTGGTACTTCATTTTATAAAATACAGAACAATGACAAGCAAAGTTGAGTTTGGTGGAATTTGAACTTGGAATGAGAAAAAGCTAGATCAAATGCCGTAGGGCATTACATTTGGCACCCTAACGAGTCTCCCTGTCCACTATCATAATAACAGTGTTTAATTTAGGTACAAGGCTAGACATTTTGAAGGGATGAAATTAAGGAACACTTTTGACTCTAGTACCGAACAGATACTTTATTTTTATTGACCCTAGAGGAATGTTGATGTTGGTAAGATTTGGATTCAGCAACAGAATAAAGAACAGAAATATATTCCACAAGGTATTTCGTCCAACCATCTTCCAATTCTGCCAATCCCTGGTTTTCATTTCAAATTTAGACACAAAACCAGCAATTTGAAGGAAGAGAGCAGTTGATTACATTGACAGACTCTTATAATAATTGTACTGTATCATATCAACCCTAGAGGAATAAAAAAAATGAAGTCTAACTCAGTGGGGTTTGAACTCAGAATATAAAGAATCAGAAGAAATATCACAGTGCATTCTTTATGACACTAATGATTCTACCAATCCCCCACCCTAAGCCTAAGAATAATTGTTTCTGATTTTGGTACAAGGCCAGCAATTCTAAGAGGAAGGAGTTAATCAATACCACCAAGTCCAGTACTTAACTATTTTCTCAATCCCAGAAGCAAAGTTGACATCAGTGCTGCTTAAACTCAGAAAAGAGCAGAAGCATCAATAATAATAATAATAATAATAATGATGATGATGATAATGATGATGATTTTGGCACAAGGCCAATAAGTTCAGGAGAGGGAAGGGCAATTGGTATTTATTTTATGGACCCCGAAAGGATGAAAGGCAAACTCGACCTCAGCAGAATTTGAACCCAGAACATGAAGATGGACAAAATGCCGCTAACATGCCTGGCATGCTAAGAATTCTGCCAGCTCATCACCTTATTATAATAATAATAATAATAATAATAATAATACCTTTCTAATTTTGGTACAAGGCTAGCAATTTTGAGACGAGGGGGCAAGTTGATTACATCAACCACCCCCAGTATTTGATTGGTTTCTTATTTTATCAAACTTGAGAGGATGAAAGGCAAAGTTGACCTCGGCAGTATTTGAGCTCAGAATTTAGGTACAGAGCCAGCAGTTTTGAGAGAAGTTGAATTACACCGATCCTTAGTAGTTGACTCTTATCAATTTTATCAAAGCTGAAAGGAAAAAAAAGGTTAAGTTAAACTGTGGTGGGATTTTAACCCAGATATAAAAAGCTGGAATATCACAAGTTATTTTATCTGGTGCTCTAATGATTCTGCTAGTCTACCACCGTATACGATGATGATGATGATCATCATCATCATCATAATAACACAAAGAAGAAAAAGAAAAATTTCTTAACACTAAGAGGCTATTTCTGCATATTTTTTTAAGGGAGAAGGGTTTCGATGTTATGCAAATATTTGCACATGTGCACATTCACACACACAAAAACAAAAGATACTACAACAACTAATAATAATAATAATAATAAAATTAATAATAATAATTGTTTGAAATTTTTAGCACAAGGTCGGCAATTTTGAAAGGAGGGGCAAGTCATTTACACTGACCCTGGCATTTGACTGGTAATTTATTTTATTGGCCCTGAAACGATGGAAGGCAAAGTCGACCTCAGCAGGGTTTGAACCCAAAATGTAAAGAGCCAAAAGAAATGCTACTAAGCATTTTGTGTGACACACTAACAATTCTGCTTAAATAATGATGATGATGATAATAATAATAATAATAATAATTCTTTCTACTGTAGGCCACAAAGCCTGACATTTTTGGGGAGGGAAGGGGGGCAAGTTGATTACATTGATTCCAGTGTATAACTGGAGCTTATTTTATTGACCCCAAAAGGATGAAAGGCAAGGTAGAATTTGAACCCAAAACATGAAGCTGGAAGAAATGCTAAGCATTTTGTCCCAAGTGTTAATGATTCTGCCAGCCCACTGCCCAATAATAATAATAATAATGATAATACTTTCTCCATTAGGCACAGAGCCTGAAATCTTTTTTGCAGGGTGGGGAAGCTAGTTGATTTTATTGAGACTGAAAGGATGAAAGGCAAAGTTGACCTCGGTGGAATTTGAACTCAAAACATAAAGCCAGAAGGAATGCTAATAAGAATTCTGTCCGGCACGCTAATGATTCTGTCAGCCTTGCCATCTTAATAATCCTTCCTACTAAAGCCAAAAGGCCGGAAATTTTTGGGGAGGAGACAAGTCAATATCATTGACCCCAGTGTTTCACTGGTGCTTAATTTATCGACCCCGAAAGGATGAAAGGTAAAGTCGACCTCGGCGGAATTTGAACTCAGAATGTAAAGGCAAATGAAATGCCGCTAAGCATTTCATCTGGCATGCTTACGATTCTGCTGTGTTGCCACCTTAATAATCATAATAATAATAATAATAATAAAAAAGAAAACAAAAAACAAAATAAGCAAAAAAATGTTATCAAAATATCGGAACTTTTCATTTCATTTCTTTCTTTCTTTCATGCCCCCTAAAAACAAAAACAAAAAAGCAATAAATCGTGTAAAAACATTAAATAGATATTAATGTTCTGTTGTTTTGTCAAAATAAAAATTCAAAAAAAGAAGACATTTTGTTTTGTTTCTTTTTAAATCAGCAGAAATATTTTTTTCCTTAAAAATCAAGGAAAAAAAAAAGTCGTCCAACTGTTCCAATTTGGTTCCTTTACCATTCTTTTTTTTATAAGGAGGATAGGTTGGGATGGTGACAGTGTAGGGCTCAATATTTTTATTTATTTATTTATTTATTTTTTTAAGGATTTTAATGTATATTGCAAACTGAAGAGGATTCACCATACCGTGAGACTTAGCTGTTACTGCAGGGGGAAAGAGGGACAAGAAGAGGGGTCTGAGTAAAGGAGAGAGAGAAAGAGAGAGACAAAGAGGGAAAGAAAGGAAAAATGAATTAGGTGGGAAGTTGGAGGTGGAAGGAAAGGAAAAAAACAAGAAAAATTAAAATAAATTACAAGTAAAAAACAATGAATTAATTTCTTGTGCACCACCGAGAGAACAGAGGGGACAAGTTTGCTTTTAGCTTCATTTTTTTTCTTTCCTGTTTCCATTATTGTCATTTTTTTTTTCTTTAATTCTTGTGTATTGTACTGACCAAATTTTAGAATATTTTTTTTAATTATTTTTTTGTTCAATGGATTAATTCATTTTTAATCACCCAAACTCTTCCACGCATAGACGCCAACACTGATAAGAACACCGGCTATTAAAACACCAAAGGCTTGCCTCTTTGGGGTGCCAAAATATTCCACGATGGCTTCCTGTAAATACAAAGAAAATGTAAAATAATTACTGGTTTCAAATTTTGGCAACGAGGCCAGCAATTTTTGGGAGAGGGACTAAATTGTTAATTAATTAACCCCAGTGCTCAACTGATACTTATTTTATCAACCCTGAAAGAATGAAAGGTAATGTTGACCTTTGTGGAATTGGAACCCAGAACATAAAATCAGATGAAATGCTGTTAAGCATTTTGCCTTAACAATAATAATAAATAACAAGAACACTCAGATAGCGCAAGCCTCCACCAAGGCAACACTAACATCCTCTCAACGATTAGCCAGAGATGATTTTTAAAATGAGAATATCTGAAATAAACTCGACTGCTCTCACAAATGAGAATACTAAAAATGAACCCAACTGCTCTTAAAAATTAAGTAAAAAAAAACAGGAAAAATAATTCAGAGTCCTTGTCCGGAACCAGATTGATCCCAAAATCTAATTAGCTCATGCCAGTCATTAGGTCAAACATCCCTGAAAGTTTCATCTGAATCCATCCAGTGGTTCTTGAGATATCTTGTTCACGGACAAACAAACAAACAAGGCAGAGGTAATAATAATATTAGTAATGATTTCATTTATTCGCCACCAGGGTGAAGGATGAAGGGGACAATACAAAGACAGACATAAAGTGTGGAGGTTTACATATAATGGAATGATAAAATAAGGAGTATACATGATAAACATTAGAAGGGAAGTATACTTAGTATATGACACTAGAAAAAAAGGATCGTGATGAGGAATTCCCTTGATTCAGGAGGACCTCTAGGGATAATTAAAGAACCCCACCATCCAAGATCACTCTGAATACCAAGTACGGGAGCCCTCTCCATCTCCTTTCTTCTGACTCACAACTCTACACTTAGAGTGGTACCATCCACTCTTGCTATTTGTGTAACTTTCACCCACCTTTTCATAAATTCATTCAAGGGTTGCACCTCACTCTCCTTTTCAAGTGAAACTTGAAAAAGTCGATGAGAGCTTTACCAAAGAGGAATGTTTCTGTCCTCATTCCTTTCAGCCAGGTTCCATGTAATGAAATAGTAAATTGGGCATGCACAATAGTATTTTAAGGGCCCCTGAAAATTTTTTACTTAGATGTATGTATTGGTATGTATTGCCAAGAAACAGCTAAGGTCTCCCCACCTCTAACATCTAAGTAAAATTTTTTCAGCATGAAGACAGGGGTCCATTAAGACTCATTTCTCATATCGTCTATTCATCAGTCCTATAGGCTATCACAGTGAACTTTCAAGAGTGAGTGTCCTTGAGCACTCCTATATGTTGGTAATCTAGTTCTATAGCAGAATTAGAAAAGAAATTCCAGGCATGGCAACTAAATCTAGAATTAAGGGGCTTAAGGTAAACTCAAAGTGCTAGGAAGGAGGAAAGGAAACAGAACCCTGGTGTAGTCAAGGAAACTGCCTTGCTCAAAATGCAGAAAAGTTCTGTACCCATTGGACAGGTAAGAAATTTAGTGGAATCACAGGCAGGCTAACAGAGAAGGTGTTTTGCCTGTGGCAGATGCACTGGAGCAATATGTACCGTGAACACATTAGAAATAGATTCTCTTAACCCTTTAACATTCAGATTACTCTGCCAAATGTAATGCTTATTTATACAGACTGTTTTGAGAGGACGTTACCAGCGCCGCTGGACTGGCTCCTGTGCAGGTGGTACATAAAAAGCACCATCTGAGTGTGGCCGTTGCCAGTATCACCTGACTGGCCCTCGTGCCGGTGGCATTTAAAAGCACCCACTACACTCTCGGAGTGGTTGGCGTTAGGAAGGGCATCCAGCTGTAGAAACTCTGCCAGATCAGACTGGAGTCTGGTGCAGCCATCTGGTTTGCCAGACCTCAGTCAAATCGTCCAACCCATGCTACCATGGAAAGCGGACGTTAAACGATGATGATGATGATGATGATCTCATAACTGTGAGATTTCAAATGACATGATTGTTTATTTTTAGAATGACATTGTAGGGTAGTAATGAGAGGGATGATGTGGTTAACTTGAAAATAAAACAGGTAGAATATTTGGCCCTGATACAGCTGGAGTAAATACTGGCAGACAGACTAGATGTAGTTAATAGCTTCTATTACCTATGTGACTTTAGTAGCAGGAGAGTTGCTTGTTTATAAACTGCTGAAGCCAGGGTAAGAACAGGTTGGGAAAAGTTAATTACTGGCAACAAAGGTCTTTTACTTCATAGTAATGTATGATGTTTGTGTTAGAACAGTGATACTGTAAGGTAGCAAGTCATGGGCCTTGAATGCAGAAAATTAGCAAAGACTTCTAGAGGACAACTGCCACATAACGGAATGCCAAGCACTGCGAGTTAGTGGAATCTGCAGAAGAGGGAGACCATGGAAGACATCAGGGAACTAATTATCTCTCCCCAATTGAATTTTACCAAAAAATTCTAAAATATTTACTCACCCATCCACCTCGAGATAGAATCCAATCAGCAAGATTGTCTACTATAAAATTAATAACTAAGTTGATGATGGCTCGGATTAAAGGAATCCGGTCCAATGCCTGAAATATATAAAAAGAAAAAAAGGTTTTAACATTCAGCATGGGAAACAAAGAAAAAGCACATAACAAAAACAATCCTTTCTACTATAGGCACAAAGTCTGAAATTTTGGGGAGAATGGGGCTAGTTGGCTACAACAATCCCTATTTAATTTATCAACCCCCCAAAAGGATAAAAGGCAAAGTTGACTTCCAAGCAATTTGAATTCAGAACATAACTGACCCTCTGCCAAATGGAGCAAGGTTTAAAGCAAAAAGAAAAAAAACTATAAAGCAGTTAACTATAAAGTGTTAACAACAAACAAGATGAGGACAAATATCCGTCGGATGTAAATAAAGTACATAATTCCTCATCTCTTAAACATA
The DNA here is from genome assembly GCF_006345805.1 of Octopus sinensis. Taxonomy (NCBI): domain Eukaryota; kingdom Metazoa; phylum Mollusca; class Cephalopoda; order Octopoda; family Octopodidae; genus Octopus; species Octopus sinensis. The sequence goes on from NC_043007.1 coordinate 35,834,869, forward strand.
GAACTATAAAGCAGTTGTTAGAACTCACCTTGATGGCCATTTTGTAGGCAAAGTAAAAGAACCGAACCACTATATCCCAAGTAAGGTTTACAGAGACAATAGCACTGGCAACATTGAGAAATGTATTGGGAATATCTTCAGGCTCTATCCTTGATACCAAACTGTAAGAGAATAATGGAAAATCGAGATTAAATCAGACATCAGAAAATGCATTCCTTAACATAATCATCATCATTTAATGTCCACTTTTCCATACTTGCATGGGACACACAGAAATTATGAAGCAGATTTTTGTACTACTGCTGGATGCCTCTCCTGTCACCAACACTCAACCAGTTCCAAGTAAGATTATATTTTTTTCATAGCTAAACATGTTTTTTCATGTAAGACTGGAAGGAACATCACTTATATGACAGCAATGCTTATTTGCTACCATCACATAATGTCAAAATCAGGGCACACACACACATTGTCAAACATATACTGGCATTCATTGATATTATATACTTCAACAAGGATTGTCTTCTGGTTCTTAGATCTAAAGAACACCTTTTAGAACACACTTAGATCTAAGAACACCTGGTTTTTAGATCTAAATGCGAAGCAGGTTTTCATTTACATCAGCTAGATCAGTAGTTCCCAAACTTTTGCAGGCTGCTGCCCCCTTGGCATCAATGACACATTCCTAGATACCCCTTCACCCCCACTCACTGCAAATATAAGACCACTTTCTGCAGCAAATTCAAAACAACTGTATTTCACAAATAAAACTGGATCTTTACCTTTTTGTAATTTTATTCAGCTGAAATACACGTCATTGATTGGTTGAAATTACCGAAATACGAGAACTTTAACATGAAATAACTTTGTGAATATAAGTTTTTCTCAAAAATGCTAACAGTAAAAGATATTTTATATGCCACATTCTACCAGTGTCCGAAGTTTGAAAGTGCTTAGTTACAAAAAATTATTTTTTAAATCTGTAGGTCAAAAGGTAAAGATCCATAAAACTTAAACCTAATTAACCTATCAAAATATATATATATATTTTACATCTATCACCCCATCTTGGCTGCCCCATTATCATCCTACTTTTCTTCAATGTCCCCCCTGGATCTTTCCACTGCCCCCAAGGGGGCAGTACAGCCCATTTTGGAAACCACTGAGCTAGATGAACAGTACAGAAGTATAATAAGAAGAGACTTAGTGTAAAGACATCCCCTTGCTTCACACTACTTTTGACCTCAAATGACAGTGATGCTGACCCATTTGATAACAATGAACTTTACGCTGTCATGAAGAGAGCAAATGATAGCGAGGAAATTCTTCAGAGATATGATTCATGAATTCAGTGTGATGATTCCTCACCCATGGGTGTCTCTCTATGGGAACCTGAGCTGATCAAGGGAAAGAATACAGGTGACAAATAAAGAAATAACTTTCAGATATGGACGTTTGCTGCAGATTACTATTTACTCTGTAGTAATGCCATTTTGGAAGTCTTCAGCGCACACGTGCAGAGCTGGATTTCTTCCGGGACGCCGCTGGAAGTTCCCTTATGCGCATGCTCAGAGAACTAGCAACAGCAAGATTTCCCACTGTATCGATCTCTCTCGAAGCGGACACCGAATTGAATGGATGTGTTATCATAGCTCTCCCAAGAAAGCCAACATGTAGCGAAGCTACACTATGCTGGAGCGAAACAGGATTTGGTTCACACCATTTAACGACAGTGACTAGCTCCCAATGGCTACCGGTTCGACCTGAAGGAAATGTGCCGGTGGCACGTAAGAAACACCCACTACACTCACGGAGTGGTTGGTGTTAGGAAGGGCATCCAGCTGTAGAAACACTGCCAAATCAGACTTGAGCCTGGTGCAGTCTCCATGGCTTACCAGACCCCGGTCGAACGGTCCAACCCATGCTAGCATGGAAAACAGACGTTAAATGATGATGATGATATATTATTGCGAATCCAGAAAAAATTAATATTATTTATGCTGTTGAAGATATTCGAAGTCTTGGTTTTCCTTCGACAAATAATTCAATGTAACGGGATGAGACCTGCACCCCTCAAGCGTTCCAGACCTTTCATCCTTGTTACAACTCTAATGAAGAAAAAGGAAAAAAAAGTGAAAGGCCAAAAGGAGGGGATAAACAACAGCAAAAATGTGTAATGGGGAGCATCAACCTGAAAACAATAATGAAGACAGGAGCAAAGAAAAAGGTGAATTGAAATTCACTATCCTACATAGGAATAACCAGTGCCTTATTAACACAATGACATATTTTTGCAGTAAGTACTGTAGTACTGTGCTTGGAAGTACAAATCAATGAAAAACAATTAGGTTCACACTATAAGAGATAATTCATGCAGAAAATGTTAATTAGCACCTTTTATTGCACCAGACAGTAGTGCAAACGATGGCAGGTGGGTAGAGACATGGATGGGGTGACAAATGACCTGACAAATGATTTCTCGCTCATATGTGGGTGAGAATCCTAAATGTTTTCCATATATTTTCTTCCTTTTTTTTTATTGTTTACAGTATATCTTGTTTCAGTTTTAATCTTATCTTTTATCTTTTACTTGTTTCAGTCATTTGACTGCGGCCATGCTGGGACATCGCCTTGAAAAGTTCAGTCGAACAAATTAACCTTGTTATTTTTAAGCCTCTTTTACTCTTTTACTTGTTTCAGTGATTTTGACTGTGGCCATGCTGGAGCACCACCTTTAGTCGAGCACATCGACCCCAGGACTTATTCTTTGGAAGCCTAGTACTTATTCTATCAGTCTCTTTTGCCGAACCGTAAGCACACCAGCATTGCTCGACAGCCGATGTTGGGGGGACAAACACAGACACACAAACATATACATGCACACATACGTATATATATATATATATATATATATATATATATATATACATGACAGGCTTCTTTCAGTTTCCGTCTACTACATCCACTCACAAGGCTTTGGTCGGCCCAAGGCTTTTGTAGAAGACACTTACCCAAGGTGCCACGCAGTGGGACTGAACCCGGAACCATGTAGTTCATAAGCAAGCTACTTACCACACAGCCACTCCTACGCCTAGCAATTATTCTATTGGTCTTTTTTGCTGAGCCACTAAATTACAGGGATGTAAACACACCACCACTGGTTGTCAAGCAGAGGTGGGGGACAAACACAGACACACACATGTAGATATATGCAAATATACTACAGGCTTCTTTGAGTTTCTGTCAACTAAATCTACTCACAAGGCGTTGGTCAGCCTGAGACTATAGTAGAAGGCGCTTGCTCAAGGTGCTACACAGTTGGACTGAACCTGAAACCATGAGATTGAAAAGTTTATCCCCTCTTTTTTTTTTTAAATTTATTTCTGTGTAATTACTGAAGTCCTTATTAATTCTTAAAGTTGTCTCCACTTCCATTACACAACATCTGTCACTTCTCTGTTTCTGCATAAATTTTTTCCCTCTGACTCCACGCATATCTTTGCAAACCCCTTGATTAACATTTTTCATGTTTATTGTATCTCTGTAAGCTCTTGTGGCTAATGAAGAAAAGATAATTATTACTATTACTCGTACAATTAATAGAGTTAAAGGACTACCAGAAAAAAAGAAAACAGGACAGTGAAAGCATAACCCACATTACAGTAGTACAAACAGCTGTTATACACATACATTCCAAACTACATGGAAAAATTAGGCCAGTCAAGTGATAGGCAAGCTTGACTCACCAAAACGATAAAATCTCTTTTGTTATGTTTGTTTTTTTTATTCCCCTTTTGCTCCCTTCCAATAATTTATTTCAATGAAAATAAGAAAGTGGCCCTGACTATTGCAGGCCCTTCACCCTTATTAGTGAGACTGATGTCCAGTCTAAACATCTGCAGTATAAAAACTGATAGGTTTGGATGAAAACATGAATCTGGTTTGAATGCATAGAGGAGACTAAACTCATCTAAAAAGGTCATTAGAAGGACCAAGCATTTTGATGTTACATCGAGTGGTTTGTTAAACCTTTTAAATACAGTAATCATTATCATTATTAGAAATTAACATTGCAGTATTCATCTCAATTTCATATACATCATCATCATCACTATTACTACTATTATTATTATTAAGGCAGCAAGCTGGCAGAATCATTAGCACACTGGTATTGTTTTCAGTTGTCTTTGTTTGTCAGTGGACAAGATATCTCAAGAACCACCGGATGGATTTGGATGAAACTTTCAAGGATGTTTGGCCTTGTCTCATTAGATTTTGTGATCGATCCAGTACCGGACAAGGATTCTGGATTATTTTTCCGATTTTTTTTTTACTTACATATATATGTAAAGTTTTACATAATTCTCTTGTATATGCACACACATACACTCACACATTTTCAGCATTGAACATTACCATCCCATTTCCATTGTACACACACATATGCACACAAACATACCTCTCTTTTACACACACACATATACTCACACTTCAAACGCTGTTTATCGGCTTTTTCATTCCTTCCTTCGTTATTCATCTATCACCCCTTCCCTTCTCATTCATGATGCTCTCTTTGCCACTTCATTTCGTCTTCCTCTCACTCTCTCTCAGTCATGGCTATTACTCTCACTACTTCTCCTTCACTGTATTAGTATTTCACCTCCTCTCTCTTCACCTCTCACTCAATATATATATATTTGGATTATTTTTTCCGTTTGAGAGTAGTTAGGTTCATTTTTAGTATTCTCTTTGTGAGAGCAGCCCTGATTATTTAAGATATTCTCATTTTAAAAATCATCTTCAGCTAATTGTTGAGAGGACGTTGGTGTTGCCTTGGCAGAGGTTTGTGCTCTCTGAGTTCTCTTGTTGTTGATGTCATCGTCGTTATCATCATCATTATTATTATTCAGGAAGCAGCTGGCAGCATTGTTTGCAGTTCAGACAAAATGCTTAGTGGCCATTTCATTGGACTCTGCTTTCTGAGTTCAACTTTGCTTTTCATCCTATTAATAAAATGAAGTATAGCGCGGAAAACGGACGTTAAACGATGATGATGATGATGATGATGTGTAGGAGTGGCTATGTGGTAAGTAGCTTGCTTACCAACCACATGGTTCCGGGTTCATTCCCACTGCGTGGCACCTTTGGCAAGTGTCTTCTACTATAGCCTTGGGCCGACCAAAGCCTGGTGAGTGGATTTGGTAGACGGAAACTGAAAGAAGCTCATTGTATATATGTATGTATGTGTATATATATATATATATATATATATATTATATATATATATATATATATATATGTGTGTGTGTGTGTGTGTGTGTGTGTGTGTGTGTGTGTGTGTGTGTGTTTATGTATCTGTTCCCCCACCACATCACTTGACAACCAATCCTGGTGTGTTTACGTCCCCATAACTCAGTGGTTCAGCAAAAGACACTGATAGAATAAGTACTAGGCTTACAAAGAATAAGTCCTGGGGTCGATTTGCTCGACTAAAGGCGGTGCTCCAGCATGGCCACAGTGAAATGACTGAAACAAGTAAGTAAAAGAATACCCTTCAGAATGTGGGGCTGATGTAATCAACCCCCCACCTTTCCCCAAATTTTAGGCCTTGAGTGAAGATTAGAAACAATCAGTCACATTAGTATTGAAAGGGTAGTGTATTAGTGTATTGGTAGAATCAGTACAGTGAAGGAAAACCTACGCTTTGCAGTATTTCATGTACTTCGCATTATGAGTTCATATCCCACTGATGTTGATACAAAGCAAATGTCAGATTAAACCCTGTGTCAGTGTAATTGTGTCCTCACTCAAAATGCATGTCATTATTATTGATGGTTGAACTGAATAAAAAAAACTGAGTGCAATACAGTACTTAGTTCGTTCATGTACATTTAGAAATTAATTACTATTTACGTCCTCCAGAGAGAGAGAGAGAGAGCGGGAAAGAAAGAAAGAAAGAAAGAAAGAAAGAAAGAAAGAAAGAAAGAAAGAAAGAAAGGAAGGAAGGAAGAGAGAGGTAAAGAGAGATACAGTTAAAGGAGAGAGGAAGAAAGAGAAAAAGGGTAGCTATAAAGACAAAAGAGCAAAAAAGAGAACTAGAGAACAGAAAGACAGCTAGAGAGAAAGTGAAAATCAGAGAGACAGAGAAATGAACTAGACAAAGAGAGAGAATAAAGAGAGAGCGACAGAGACAGACAGATAGACAGAAAGAGCTAGAGAGAGACTAGAAGATATAGGATGAGAGATGTGAGCTAGTGAGCAAATGAGATACGAGAGTGAGAGAGAGAGAGAAAAAGAGATAGAGACAAACAGACAAATACTACTGAAGTGAGTCACTTACTCTTGCAGTCTTTGGTCTCCATCTAATTCATCACCAATACACCGTAGAGCACGTCCTATTTCTTCTAGCTGAGACATCGGTGGACCTGGATCAAAATACAAACACATTGTACTGGTTAGAACCGGGCAATGGTCACTGCTATCTAACAATGGATAAAAACCTTAAAGGAAGTTCTGACTATGTGTTGGAATAATGTGGTAACGAAAAGTCAACATTGGATCAATGACTAATATGTTAATAACATTTCAGCAAGTGTGGGAGACAACTCTCGACATGTTTTGATCTTATTAGTTCTCATCAGCAAAAGCATAGATTTTAGTGAACTTGATGAAGTAGCAATGATAGAACCATAAAGTAGTAGACACTTAATGTTGTTATCCTTATTCTTTAGCCATGAGTCAGCACTGGCTGAGCAGACCTATGATTAAATGCCACAATCCTAATCTCCTTTCAAGCACTATACATCTAGTACTACATTATCCAATTTTTCTCTTCCTTTTTAGTACACTTTGGGTTATTTGAATGAGAATTGGCAGCAATTTCCAGCAAGATGAGTAACCACTTAAAGGTTTGGATTAGCTAATTGCACAATATATTGAAATATGTTTAATAAATTTACTTTTTAATACATTGCTGATTACTCCAACTTTAACTGAGCAAACTTATGATCAAAAGCATTCCGGCCATGGCCATCTCGTCTTTTAAGTGGTTTTTAGGTCTATATTATCTAATGTGCCCTTCCTTGTTTAAGACAATGGAGTTTGATTCAAGGGATGTTTGATTGCTGGTTCTAGCAACCATGTACAGGCTCCCACTACATTTGTGGAAGCACTCCGTTGGTTACGACGACGAGGGTTCCGGTTGATCCGAATCAACGGAACAGCCTGCTCGTGAAATTAATGTGTAAGTGGCTGAGCACTCCACAGACACGTGTACCCTTAACATAGTTCTCGGGGATATTCAACGTGACACAGAGAGTGACAAGGCCGACCCTTTGAAGTACAGGTACAACAGAAACAGGAAGTAAGAGTGAGAGAAAGTTGTGGTGAAAGAGTACAGCAGGGATCACCACCCCCTGCCGGAGCCTCGTGGAGCTTTTAGGTGTTTTCGCTCAAAAAACACTCACACGCCCGGTCTGGGAATCGAAATCGCGATCCTATGACCGCGAGTCCGCTGCCCTAACCACTGGGCCATTGCGCCTCCACCACTACATTTGTAAACCCTCTACAACTGGTGAGACTAATGCAGTTGATGTTTAGTCTGAATATATGCAGATCAATATAAGCATGGAATGGAGGGGGAAAGGCGCAGGGGGCTGTAAGTTTATAATAGATTCCGAAGTCACCTCAGGCAGTGCCACTCAAAGTGGTGGTTTGAGGACCAGCGCCAGTACATGGCAAGTTTCCGGAAAAGAAACGTTATAAAAAAATTGTCAACTTTTATTACAGTCATTATATATATTGTTTCTGGTATAAATTAATATTACTGGTCCCTGGCATACTGGAAAAAAAAACTGCCGGTATGCCACATCAGATGGTTTGGAGAAGCTCTTGACCTAAGGAACAAGCAATGGTGGTGGTGGTGATAGTAGTTTCTAAGTGACTGATATAAGGTTTGAAGTAGTTGTGTCATAGTACTGTTTTGGGACCAAGTATTATGTCATCAGATCATCTTTGTATGATATCTGCATGACTTGTAGAGGAATCAGAATGTTATCTAGGTATAGGTTGGTACTCCGACCAGGAAATTTTAAGTTCTGGAAGAGTTGGTGACCTTATAGTTTGTATGTTGTTTCTTCAAGTGGTGTCATGTTAAACCAGGCAGTATGGCAAACCAATGACCTAAATATATGTGTATATATATGTGTGTTGGTGTGTGCATACAGATGAACTGGTGATGAAAAGTTCCTGGATTCGGGCAAAAGAAAATACAGGAGGATCAGTTAATTGTGATTTTATACAACATATTCCCCTCCCAGAAACACACACTTATTGCAGCAGTCCTTCAGTTTTTCTAAACCTTGTAAAAAAACTTGAAACATTGGGACTCCAACTAGGCCTTTCACAATACCTTAAAACTAGGAACTTTTCAGCACCCTCTTGTGTGTGTATGTGTGTGTGTGTGCGTGTGTATGGTGTATGTATGTATGTATGTATGTATGTATATGTGTGTATATGTATGTGTGAGAGTATATATATATTTTTTTTTCTCTCCTTGTTTCTTTCTGTGTCCCTTTCTGTAGAAGAGCGTAGGCTCGAAATGTAAAAGACTTTTTCTATTCCTGAGCGTTATACTAATACATCTGTTTGTTTTCTATACCACCTGTCTTCGTCTTTTGTTTTTTGCATAAACTCTCCCTATATATATAATGCTAGCATGGAAGGCAGACATTTAAATTATGACGATGATGTCTAATCATATGGTTAGGAAATTCATATTACAACTACGTTTCCAGGTTTGACAAATATCATACATGTGGTATTTGGTCCCTTACAGAAGCTTGGGGTATATGCATGTGTATATCAGTGTAAAATGATATATCAAGTTGCTTCCCTTTATGTCAAGCATAAATTTAGACATTTACTAAATTTAAAATCCACGAAGGTGGTACTCTAGTATGGTCGCAACTTAATGACTGTTAACCCTTTAATATTTAATGTGGCCATATCTGGCCCAAGTGTTCCAAATGTTTTATGTTCAATCTGACCAGATCTGTCCTCTCACACCTACCCTGCAACATCATTCTAAAAATAATGAATGGCACGTAAAAGAACCATCTGAATGTGGCCGTTGCCAGTGCCGCCTCGACTGGTCTCCGTGCCGGAGGCACGTAAAAAGCACCAACCGATCGTGGACGTTGCCAACCTCGCCTGGCACATAAAAAGCACCCACTGCACTCACGGAGTGGTTGGCGTTAGAAAGGGCATCCAGCTGTAGAAACACTGCCAGATCAGATTGGAGCCTGGTGCAGCCTCCTGGCTTCCTAGACCCCAGTCGAACCGTTCAAAATAATGTGAAGAATAAGTTTTACATTCAACAGATTAATTTGAATGCTAAAGGGTTAATATCATCATCACTCAACATTCATTTTCCATGCTGACATGTGCTTGACAGTTTAAGAATGATTGACAAGCTATATAATTGTGCCAGGCTTCAGTAACTGCTTTGGAATGGCTTCTACGGTTTGTTGCCCTTCATAATGCCAACCACTCTACAGAATGTTTTGAATGTTAAGGCGGCGAGATGGCAGAAACGTTAGCACACCGGGCGAAATGCCTAGCATTATTTCATCTGCCGCTACGTTCTGAGTTCAAATTCCGCCGAGGTCGACTTAGCCTTTCATCCTTTCGGGGTTGATTAAATAAGTACCAGTTATGCACTGGGGTCGATATAATCGACTTAATCCGTTTGTCTGTCCTTGTTTGTCCCCTCTGTGTTTAGCCCCTTGTGGGTAGTAAAGAAATAGGTATTTCATCTGCCATTATGTTGAGTTCAAATTCTGCCGAGGTCAACTTTGCCTTTCATCCTTTTGGGGTCGATAAATTAATTACCAGTTATGCACTGGAGTCGATATAATCGACTTAATCCCTTTGTCTATCCTTATTTGTCCCCTTGTGGGTAGTAAAGAAATAGGTATTTTGTCTGCCATTACGTTGAGTTCAAATTCTGCCGAGGTCAGCTTTGCCTTTCATCCCTTCGGGGTCGATAAATTAATTACCAGTTATGCACTGGAGTCGATATAATCGACTTAATCCCTTTGTCTGTCCTTGTTTGTTCCCTCTATGTTTGGCCCCTTGTGGGCAATAAAGAAATAAGAATGTTTTGAGTGCTTTATTCCTAACATCAACATGCAGTATACTTAAGTTAATTAAGGAATGCGGAAAAGTGGCCACATGCTTAATAAGCTCCTGAAACCTGAGAAGATAAATGCGGTTGATGCCTGATCAATGTTTGTAGAAACAACATGGGATAAGTAGCAATCCAATAATACTATATATGTGTATGTTTGTAAGCTTTCCCAGAGTGATGAAATCAATGCAGCTTGAATTCAGTTTACACTTGTATAGATGGGTGGCTGCAAAAGAAAAAAAGCATGAAACAAGGAGCAAGTACAACAAGCAAGTTAATGCTGAGTTATGACTGAACAGATAGTTACTTACCTGTTGGTGTGTCTGGTTCGATGAGGTTGGACTCTTGCAGAGGATTTTCAAAGCCTTCATTTTCCATCCTGTCATGGATGAACTGGTTCAACAAACACCGCGCCTGGTTGCCCACATCATCTCTGTTTAAGTTTTTCCTGGGCGGTTCTGAAAAAAAAAAAAATAATAATAATTGAAGTGCAAGGGTCATACAACAAATAAGATAAGAAGAAGCAAAAAGAAGTGAAGATTTCAGTTCCACAGTAGAACCAATGGCAGAAAAACAAAACAAAACAAACTTAAAAATCCTCTCTCAATATATTTCAAACCTATTTACAATGAATATATACACACAGTCAGTAGCTGTGTGGTTAAGAAGTTTGGTTCCGTATCATGAGGTTTTGGGTTCAGCCCCATTGTGTGGAACACAGGGTAATTGTTCTTCTACTGCACCTCAGGTTGACCCAAACCTTCCGGAAGGATTTGGTAGACAGAAACATTAGCACGCCGGGAGAAATGCTTAGCAGTATTTCATCTGCCGCTATGTTCTGAGTTCAAATTCCGCCGAGGTCGACTTTGCCTTTCATCCTTTCGGGATCGATTAAATAAGTACCAGTTACGCACTGGGGTCGATGTAATCGACTAAATCCGTTTGTCTGTCCTTGTGTGTCCCCTCTATGTTTAGCCCCTTGTGGGTAATAAAGAAATAAGAAACTGAAAGAATGTATGTGTGTGTGTGTGCAATCATCATTATTGTAATGCCCACTTTTCCATGCTTGCATGGTTCAAGTGGAGTTGAGGAGGATTTTCTACAGGTGGATGCTCTTCCTGTCACCAACACTCACTTGTTCCCAAGCGAGATAATATTTCCTCATGGCCAGACAAGTTTTTGCAGAATAATGGAAATGGATGGTATTCATTTACAACAGTCATGTGATATCATGACAAGGAGAGAGAGAAACACACACACACACGTGACTGTGTGTATGTTTGTATTTCCTTGTCTTGACTTTGCACAATAATTGTCAAAGTATGTCACTGTCACACAAGCACTACCATTCACTTTCAGTACTTTATGTAAATGTGTCTGGTTATGGAGATATTTAACCTTGCTTGGAAACAGGTGTGGCTTGGTAACAAGAAGCATATCTAACCATAGAAAATCTGCCTCTATAAACAATAAGCATGTACATTATGATGATGATGATATAGTATGTTTTGCAATCATGTGATTTCATGTTCTGTTCAACAGCGTAACATCTTAACTATTTTGTGATCATATTTCTACTGAAACGATTTTTAAAATAACACTAACATTAGTAAAATAAAATAGTCATTGTTGATACACTTTTTGGTACAAAAGTTAACATAAATATTTTGTTTTTTGGATTTGGTTTGCAAGATTCTTTATATGAGTTCGTGTGTTGAAGCATATTCTGTTGTGTCTGGGGAGAGTCATTTTCTTTTTGTGCCTTATTATGTAATACACTCACCGGTAAAATTTCCACTTTTTTCCCTTATTTTTATTGTCCTAAAATTTTTGTTGCGTCTTGCAACCTTTTCAATAGTGAGTGTGTTACATAATACATGGCTCTCCCCAGACACAACAGTTAACATAAAATTTTGACAAAAAGGCGTAATTTAGATTACTTTAACCTTTTCGTTACAATATTTCTGACCAAATGCACTGTTTTTGTTTCAATTAATTTTAAAGATAACTCTTTTACTTGTTTCAGTCATTTGACCATGGCCATGCTAGAGCACCACCTTTAGTCAAGCACATCGACCCCAGGACTTATTCTTTGTAAGCCTAGTACCTATTCTATCGGTCTTGTTTGCTGAACCGCTAAGTTACGGGGACGTAAGCACAGGGGCACAAACACAGACATACAAACATTTACACACACATACATATATATATATATATAATATATATATAAAATAAAATAAATATAAGAGAGTGGTCACTATATGGCTCACTCTAGCACCAGTTAATCCAATAGGTTTCAACCACAAAAATACATGTTTCCCATGAAAGTCAGTACGATTGTTAGCTCACACGGACAGGGCAAATAAAAAATAACAAAAATACAGATTATTTTGGGACAATTGTTTCGCTATTAATGAATTAAATGTAATTTTACTTACAAAAAAATCCACTTGTAGCTCCTCAGCCAAAACTATCTGGATGAAATCCACTCAATCACACGCCAGATTTTATCATAACGATAAATACGCGTGTGGTTCAATTGATTACATCCGACGTTATAATTCAAATGCCCCAACTAACAGCGCGCCAAATTTTCACGGAAAACAAATACAGCATTTAGAAATAAATGCAGCATAATTATAATTAATTAATAAGGGTGAGAGAATTAGATACTAATTTAATAGTATATCTATTCTACACCAAGTGGCCTATTAACTGGTGCTAGAGTGAGCCATATAGTGACCACTCTCTTATATTTATTTTGTAAAAATATTATAATATATTATAAAATATTATAATAATCCAGGTTTCTCGGAGCACTAGGCCACTTGGTGTAGAATAGATATACTATTAAATTAGTATCTAATTCTCTCACCCTTATTAATTAATTATAATTATGCTGCATTTATTTCTAAATGCTGTATTTGTTTTCCGTGAAAATTTGGCGCGCTGTTAGTTGGGGCATTTGAATTATAACGTCGGATGTAATCAATTGAACCACACGCGTATTTATCGTTATGATAAAATCTGGCGTGTGATTGAGTGGATTTCATCCAGATAGTTTTGGCTGAGGAGCTACAAGTGGATTTTTTTGTAAGTAAAATTACATTTAATTCATTAATAGTGAAACAATTGTCCCAAAATAATCTGTATTTTTGTTATTTTTTATTTGCCCTGTCCGTGTGAGCTAACAATCGTACTGACTTTCATGGGAAACATGTATTTTTGTGGTTGAAACCTATTGGATTAACTGGTGCTAGAGTGAGCCATATAGTGACCACTCTCTTATATTTATTTTGTAAAAATATTATAATATATTATAAAATATTATAATAATCCAGGTTTCTCGGAGCACTAGGCCACTTGGTGTAGAATAGATATACTATTAAATTAGTATCTAATTCTCTCACCCTTATTAATTAATTATAATATATATATATATATACACACATATATACGACGGGCTTCTTTCAGTTTCTGTCTACCAAATCCACTCACTAGGCTTTGGTCGGCCTGAGGCTATAGTAGAAGACACTTGCCCAAGGTGCCACGCAGTGGGACTGAACCCGGAACCATGTGGTTGGTAAGCAAGCTACTTACCACACAGCCAATCAAAAATAATTGTCATTATCAATCTAGCAATTAAGGCAGCAATCTGGCAGAATTGCTAGCACGCCAGGAAACATGCTTAGCAGCATTTTGTCCATCTTTCTATGTTCTGAGTTCAAATTCCTTTAAGGTCTACTTTGTCTTTCATCCTTTCAGGGTCGATGAAATAAACACCAGTTATGTAATGGGGTTAATATAATTGACTAGCTACCTCCCCCAAAATTTAAGACTTTGTGCTTAAAGTAGAAAGGATTATTAATTTGATGATTGGAATTTAAAATAACATGAAATTTAGATGAAAGGTTTCTTTTAGATCACTTTAAAACAGGAAGTCTGTATCACGGTACAAGGGGCTGTTTTGGGTGGGCTGGTATTAAAAGTATTAAAACAGACAGCTTGTATCATAGAACCAGGTGGCAAGGTTAGTACCATGAGGGTTAAAACAGGAAATTTGCAACACAGAACAGGGGGCAGCCTTAGGTAGGTTTGTATCAACAGGGTTAAAACAGGAAGTCTGTATCACAAAACTAGGGGCGGTTAACTCTTTAGCACATAAACTGGCCATAACCAGCCCGATATTCTATGTGTTTTATGCTAAAACTGACCAGATCCAACATCTTAGCAATATCATTCTAAAAATATAGTCTCAACATCAATATCATGACGCTACAAGATAATGCATGATTAATTCAAAACAATGTGAATAAATCAAAATCAAAATCGATGACTGGCATCCGTGCTAGCGGCGTGCAAAGAGCACCATACCAGTGTGATTGTTGCCAGAGTGGCTATCTGGCCTCCATGCCAGTGGCATGTAAAAGGCACTATTCGAGCATGATCGTTACCAGCATCGCGTTACTGGCACCTGTGCCAGTGGCATGTGTAAAAGATTCGAGCGAGGTTGTTGCCAATACTGCTTGACTGGCACGTAAAAAGCACCCACTACACTCTCGGAGTGGTTGGTGTTAGGAAGGGCATCCAGCAGTAGAGACTCTGCCAGATCAAGATTGAAGCCTGGTGCAGCCATCTGGTTCGCCAGCCCTCAGTCAAATCGTCCAACCCATGCTAGCATGGAAAGCGGATGTTAAACGATGATGATGAAGAATGTGAATAAATAAGCATTATATTTGATGAAGTGAGCTGAATGTTAAAGGGTTAAGGCAGGTTTGTATGAAGAGAGTCAAGCAGCTGCCTCTTGTCTTAATGCCTTGTAAATGAAGTTTGGTACAGACAGAATAGCAATCACGAAATATGGATATCGATATGCTAATAAAGTCATATAAAATGATTCTGAACAAACATGCCATCAGGCTTCATTAGAGTCTTTACAAATATACATTTTGATGTAGGCCAAGAAATATTGATTTATTAGAGCTGCTATACAAATTTTTTTTAAAGAGTTCTTAATTTTCAATTCAATACTAGCCGAGTTGTGTGTGTGAAGTTTATACCAATAGAAAGGGTACACAGCATAATTGTTTTGATTCGTTTCAATTTGTTTTATTTCTGTTTTGTGATAAACACATTAAGTGATAACCACAGCTGTTTTATGCAATATATCCATATAGAAAATTGATGCATAAACTTCAAAGAATACATCCTCAATATGAAGAGCTCAATTAATACATATTGTTAAACTCAAATACTTTATTATACTGCAATAAATCCAAGTGGGACCAACTTGGATGTATATACATAATCAGCTAAAACAATCTTTAAGAACAGCACATCTAGCATAAAAAGCATAAAATTGCATATGGAGTTCATACATTAATTGTATTCAGCAGCTGTTTCATTATGATAAACACAATTAAATGTATAATGATATAACTGTAATTCATTTAATTCAAACTGTAAAACAGTGTTTACTCAAACCATCAAGAATATTATGTTATGTTAATTAGAAAGACATTACTGATTATATAATAGAGAATTTTAAATGCTGCCTTCCTGCTGTTGCAAAACATTGACACTAAGGTGCGAAACTCAAACTTAAGTCTATATATATATATATATATTATATATATATATATATATATATAAAATCATCATCATCGTTTAACATCCGTTTTTCGTGCTTTACGGATTCTCTTTCGGACATTTACCCTCTGGCTGCACCTCTCCTACCTACGGATCACTGTGGACTCTACTATATATATATATATATATAAGGTGGTTGTCTACTCCTTGTGCAGAGTTTAACCACCTCCTGTACCTGCATCTTAACACCATCATGGTATCTGATGTGGCTTTTTAAACCAGACAATGTTCTGAAAAGACACCCACATAGATTGTACCTCCAATCTGGACCACCAAGAACTGTAGGTAAGTTCTGCTCTTTGTGGATCTTAAAATATCTTTTGAGGCCTTTATTGGATTTGCAAACCTTTTGGCATACACTTCATTCAAAGGGGTGCACAGACATATAGGCAGAATAGTTGGTGGAGGTTCGTTTTCCATGCGTTTGCAGATGAGATTTGAGCCCAGCAAAAAACAGGCGAGGTCTGTCACAGACTATACACACAAAAAGGCCATTGTCATTTGCCCTCTCGATCGTTACATTCTTCCTTAGATCTCTTTTGAGTCTTACTTGCATTATCTTGGCCTCTTCAAATGCTTTCACTCTACTCCACACCTTTGTTCACCATCCAACTCGATCCAAAGTAAGGGTTTCTATATCTTCTGGAACCATTCCAAGTGACTTCATAGTAGTCCTTATGCCATCCTTATATATATATTCTAGATGTTCAAATGGGATGGGTGGGAATACTGCCGTCACCTAGCACAAGTGGATGAGTCTATTTTTGATGCTCAGAGGGGATACTGTAGTTGTCTGGTGCATGCAGGCATGTCTATTTTAGATACTGTAGTTTGTAACAAAGTATTCCTGAATATTCTGTTAATTCTATTCTATTTCCTGTATATTCCCATCCATTTCAACAATGAATATACCAGTATTTGCTTATTGACTTAAAAATCAGCGAAGAGCTAATGGCAGAATTTGGCACCTTTACTGGTTTACAGGTAAGTGTTCTACCTGCATCACATTCTTGCATTCAACTTCCTCGTTCTTATTTTGCAAAATAAAAAACTCAGATGGAATCCAGGCAGGAGCAACTATCACATCCTGCTGGTTATAAAGCCGTTGGTTATTGAATACACTAGAATACACAGCAATAGAACTACTACTAGGAGTTTTAGACCATCATCTACTGAAAGTATCAAGACTTTAGGATGAACAAAATACAATTTTTAAAAGAGGAATTGTTAAATTATCAAAACTGGAAGAATAACCAAATGCTTAGACTATTGACAACAGAAATTCTGGGAGTGTTTTATCAACAATGATGATTAATACTTTTGAAGTAAAGAAAATTATACAAGATTTAACCCTTTCGATACAAACCTGGCTGAAACCGGCTCTGGCTCTGTAGTACAAATGTCTTGTTTTCATAAATTTAGAATTAAAAACTTCCATCAAACCTTTGTCACAATTTATGTTCCTAACACTAGCTTAATGATGACTAAGTTATTTTACTAAATTCTTTGTTGTATTTCAAATTAATTGAAAGAAACACAGAGCATCTCAAAATAAATACGGTAATGAAAGGGTTAAAAATAACAGATTTCAAAAAGATTTATGAAAAGACACAATTTACAATTGCATACAAGAACTAGAATTTCCCAGAAAATGTCCAAAGCTTGTGAAGATAAAATATTGGAATTTCACAAGTTTCATAAAGACGAGAAAGCAGAAAGATTTTGAAATGGCACAAAATTGAAAACCTGGATGAAATTCCTCTCAATTTTGATGCTCTGTCAACTGTCAGTTTTTAAATGATCCAGAACTATCGTAAAACAACTGGACATTAAAAATATATTATACCATCATTCTGACTTATAGAGCTAGTAGGAATATGAGAGCATGTGCTGTAAAAGTACACCACTGCATCCACCATTTGTTGGTGATTCACAACTCTTGGTAGATAAAACCTTTGCATCACTCACATAACAACCTTTCTAGCCTAAGGGTGTGTTTGGATAGTTGTTGCTTGTGAGGGTTTTACGAGGTCACAGTGCAAATCCTATTTAGTCACCTTTTATGATATGCAGAGGAAGTATTGGGTCTATTTTTTTGACATGCCCGCCCCCACACAGTGCTAGACCAACATGAGGTGAAGTGTTTTGCTCAAGAACACAACATATCATCCAGCCCAGGAATCAAACCCACGACCTGGCAATTGTGAGTGCAGCATTCTAACTACTAGGCCATGTGCCATTTCACAAGCCTCATGAAGGCTTGTGAAATGGTAAAATGGCTTGTTGATGGTAAAAAATTACCTTCCCTTTTCAACAAAAAGATGTTTCCAAAGACAAATTTATCTTAATGTATTTTTGGTCATGTTTATCCTTAAAATTGGATGGATGAACAAGGAATGAAAATTTGGAGGCAGAAAGTATGGAGAAGATATCCTAGTGGGATACTAAACAAGCCATTTTCACTAGTTCATTTTCTCTAAATCAGTTCAGAGCTCATATCACTGAGTGAACAAAAATACTTCATAATTATAATACCCAAACTGCAATGATTCCTGGTTTATAAATGCAACCACTGGATCTGTTTATCAAAAAACCCATTAAAGAATTCATGAGTGAAGTGTTTACTGATTTCACCAAGTGAGCAACCATTCACTCCCACTGGTTGAGTAAAATATCCTAATATTACACTCATCTATGAGTAGACAAAGAAATCTTGCGAGGACTATTAAAGAAAAAGTTACTATGAAGGTTTTTTGAGAAATGTGGCTTAAGTAACAATTTATATGACACTGAAAATTATATCTATGTATAAGATTCTGAGATGAAAGAAAACTTCTCAGAATTCAAAGATATTGCCAAATTTCTAGGTTTTGAAGAAAGTAGCTGCTGAAAAGTGATTTATGGTTTAAGATTTCTTTTTATGAGTTTCTTCATTACATTTACACTATTCTTTTTTGTTTAACAATTGAAGCTTATGATTTTCTTTCCATTAAAATTTTTTCGACATTATTCTTTTATTTGCCTGTTTTTTTGGTTTTTTTATATACATAAATATGTGGTGACATGATTCCAGTTAGCCTTTTTATTAATTAAATGCCTATATTTTATCTTGTGGAGGCGCAATGGCCCAGTGGTTAGGGCAGCGGACTCTCGGTCGTAGGATCGCGGTTTCGATTTCCAGACCGGGCGTTGTGAGTGTTTATTGAGCGAAAACACCTAAAGCTCCACGAGGCTCCAGCAGGGATGGTGGTGATCCCTGCTGTACTCTTTCACCACAACTTTCTCTCACTCTTACTTCCTGTTTCTGTTGTACCTGTATTTCAAAGGGCCGGCCTTGTCACTCTCTGTGTCACGCTGAATATCCCCGAGAACTACGTTAGGGGTACACATGTCTGTGGAGTGCTCACCCACTTGCACGTTAATTTCACGAGCAGGCTGTTCCGTTGATCGGATCAACCGGAACCCTCATCGTCATAACCGACAGAGTGCTTCCAATATTTTATCTTACAGAAACCCCAAATATTTTAAATGGAAACCCTTTTGCGATACACTGTTATAGACCAAACCAAAAACAAAGAAGCATGGAGAAAAGCAGCCTGCTTATGTCACTAAAAATTAGTTCACTATCACAGCATCATCAATTTTATCATCAGAGGGAACTTCAATATGGCTGTTCAACCCTGCTAGAAATAGCAGCTAAATTTCTCTCAAAGTACACTACATTGCTTTCAACAAGGAACGTTTATATTAAATAATGTATATCCCACAAACTTCTTAAAAAGACAGGATGGTTACAGATGGAATGTCTTTGATCACAGGCCAGTTAAATCAGATCTGATCTGATGCGATGCCAAACAACACTGTCATCATTTTAAATGTCCATTTCTCCCATCTTAGCATGGATTCGATAAATCTGCGGTACAGAAAAATTGAGCAAAATAAAAAGAAAAGTAAAAAAAAAAGAAGAAGAAAAACTTCAACTACATCAGATGAGATTCCTACTTCCATTTAATTGTGCCATAATGAGAAGATATAACTTAATTAAGTCAAAATTAATTAATTTAATCAAAAGGAAATTGTTTGAACATAAGTGATCTGTATGTGAATATATTTTACACTACAGACATTAGTCACCAATATTTGAAACTGTGTGAATGTATTTCTCTCTATATGAGATCAATATCTGAAAATATTTTACTCTGTTAATTAATATACTCACCAACAGCTGAAAGTATTGTTGTCGTTCTTATGCCGCTCCAGCTGAGCTCCAATCAAATGATTAGATGTGACACACAGATCTACTTTACCACTCATAAAATACTCTAACTGAAGACGAGACTGTACACTCCAACAAGCATGGAGTAGGTACCCTACTCCATGGAATAGGTACCCTAACCCTGTTACCCTTTCCAATATCCAGTTTTCTTATTCTGTATACCTGTTGATTCTGGCAGTGGCAACGGTTGAGAAGGAAATGTAAGCTTGATCAACCCTTTTGATACCAACTCATTTGAAACTGTTCTTTGGTTCCCTGATACAAATTCTCTATTTTAAAGTGATATAAACAAAGCCTTCCATCAAAATTTCACATTAATTCATATTCCAGACACCAGCATAAAATGGTTTCAAATTTTGGCACAAGGCCAGCAATTATAAGGGAAGGACTAAGTCAATTACATCAACCCCAGTCCTCAACTGGTACTTATTTTATCAACACTTAAAAGGATGAAATGCAAAGTCAACCATGGTGGAATTTGAACTCACTGAGTGGTTGGCATTAGGAAGGGCATCCAGCTGTAGAAACACTGCCAAATCAGACTGGTGCCTGGTGCAGCCTCCTGGCTTCCCAGACCCTGGTCGAACCGTCCAACCCGTGCTAGCACGGAAAACGGACATTAAACGATGATGATGATGAGGAGGAGGAGGAATGTAAAGACAAGGCAGAATGCACTTAAGAATTTTGACTGTCGTGCTAATGATTCTGCCAGCTCACTACCTCGCATCAGCATATAATGACAGTAATTTTAACAAATTCTTCACTATTTTAAAAGTTAATTGCAAATAAGGTAGTATGTTTCAACATAACTAAGGTGACAAAATAGTTAAAGTTCAACAACAGCTGTTCCTCCATACTTGTTATTGGTAGTGTGCATCCATGCGCAACATGTTTGGGCTGGTGAAGCTATTGAGGTTGCAGCTATTTCTGCGTGTCTGTGTTATTTAACGTTTGTCTGTGACAGGATGCTGTTGCAGTAGAGTCCAGATGATTAGGGAGTGATAATTTACAAAGAACCATCAGACTGTGATCGTTGCAAGAGCAGCTGATTGGTTTCCGTGCCGGTAGCACATAAAAAGTACCATTCGAGCGTGATTGTTACCAGCATCACCTTACTGGCACGTGAAAAAACATTCGAGCAAGATCGTTGCCAGTGCCGCTGAACTGGCTCCTGTGCAGGTGGCACGTAAAAAACACCATGAGCATGGCCGTTGCCAGTACCACCTGACTGGCCCTCGTGCCGGTGGCACATAAAAGCATCCACTATACTCTCAGAGTGGTTGGCATTAGGAAGGGCATCCAGCTGTTGAAACTCTGCCAGATCAGATTGGAGCCTGGGGCAGCCATCCGGTTCACCCATCCTCAGTCAAATCGTCCAACCCATACTAGCATGGAAAGCCGACGATGATGATGATGATGATGAAGGAATGTGAGAGGTAAAATTTGCATGTCCAAGAGGTCATTTGTCTTTTGTACTGCTGTGTTGATATGTAATACACTGTATTACATAACTTGTGGTTTGTTTGGGTGAGATTGCATGTCCAGAGGACTGATTAGTCTATGATATATCTCATATGTTGTTTGTATACAATTATTGTGGTTTGTAACTGTAAGCAAAAATTTGTCATCTGTGAGTGATCTAAATGTGTTTATGCGTCAAGTTGCTTTCTTTACTACATTAGACACAAGAGTGGCAGTTGTTAAGAAGCTTGCATCTCAACCAAGTAGTCTAGAGTTCAACCAAAGCCATTTGAGTGGATCTGGTGGATGAAAACAAGAAGCCCATCACACACACACATGTATGTGCCTGTGTAAGCAATATTTCTCCATGGCCGGAAATGTTTTCCACAGAAGTTTGGAAACAAGCAACATCGCTTATATGATGGTGATATTTGTTTACAACCTATTTCTTTATTACGCACAAGGGGCTAAACATAGAGGTGACAGACATAGGTATTAAGTCGATTTCATTGACCCCCAGTGCGTAACTGGTACTTGTTTAATCGACCCCAAAAGGATGAAAGGCAAAGTTGACCTCGGCGGAATTTGAACTCACAACGTAACGGCAGACGAAATACCGCTAAGCATTTCGCCCGGCGCGCTAACGTTTCTGCCAGCTCGCCGCCTAATCCTCATATTTGATTACAACCATCACATGCACGTACACAAACATACACGTATGTGCCTCTGTGTGTGTGTGTACCTTCGTCTTGATGTCACATGATGTTTGTAAACAAATATCACCATCATATAAGCGATGTTGTTTGTTTCCAGACTTCTGTGGAAGACATTTCTGGCCATGGAGAAATATGACTTTGCTTGGAAACAAATGAAAAATTGGCAACAAGATGGGCAGCCAGTCATAGAAAAGTCTACTTCAATGAATTCCATCTGATCCCCATGCAAGCATGGAAAAGAGAACGTTAAATGATGGTGATAATGATAATGATTGTTCTTATGTATATTATGGTTGTTGTGAAGGAGTTGTATGTAACATCTAGTGTTTTTGTCTCCTGTATCTAAGATACATTTATTGTGTTATGTGTGACGGTTAGGCGGCGAGCTAGCAGTAACGTTAGTACGCTGGGCGAAATGTTTAGCGGTATTTCGTCTGCCGCTACGTTCTGAGTTCAAATTCCGCCGAGGTCGACTTTGCTTTTCAAACTTTCGGGGTCGATTAAATAAATACCAGTTACGCACTGGGATCGATATAATCGACTTAATCTGTTTGTCTGTCCTTGTTCGTCCCCTCTGTGTTTAGCCCCTTGTGGGTAGTAAAGAAATAGGTTAGTGATATTTGATGTTCTTTGATATTGGAGAGAGGGAGAGAGACAGACTGAGATATGGTGGATTTGGGTGGTGCTACTTGAAGTCTGCTACTCTGTTTTGGAGTCAGGCTTCTGAAAGTGACTGACATAGATTTGGAATAGTTGTGCTGCATTGTCAGAATAGAGGAGGGATGCGAGTTTTGATGAGGTGTAGTATTGACTGTGTAGGTATAGGTTAAGGAATTTGCTTCTCAAACACATGGTTCCAGGTTCAGTCCCATTGCATGGCATCTTGGGTGAGTGCCTTCTACTGTAGCCAACCAAAAGCCTTGTAAGAGGATCTGGTAGACAAAAACTAAGAAAGTACTAGGCTTACAAAGAATAAGTCCTGGGGTCGGTTTGCTCGACTAAAGGCAGTGCTCCATTATGGCCACAGTCAAATGACAAAAACAAGTAAAAGAGTATGTGTGTGTGTATGTATGTATGTATGTATGTATACACACACACACACACATACACGACGGGCTTCTTTCAGTTTCCGTCAACCAAATCCACTCACAAAGCTACGGTCAGCCCAGAGCTATTAGAAGGCACTTGCCCAAGGGCTACTACGCAAGATACTTTTCTTTCTTTTTCTATGCATTTTACATTTCTTAACAATTATAAGCCCATCCACATCAGCAAGATATTGTGTTGCTATGTAAGCGCGCGTGTGTAGGTACGAGAGAGAGAGAGATAGGAAGATAGGAGAGATAGCAAGAAAGAGTAAGTGGGTGTATGTGCGTGTGAAGGAGTGGGTGTTCGTTTGAAGAGGTTTTGAAGGGTGAATGTATGTCTGTGAACATATTTCTATTGAATATCATCTTTCTCGTAAATCATGCCTCAGCTATTAAGTGATCACAAAGTAATATCACCTTTACTTATAAAAAAAAAAAAACCCAAATGTCAGAGAAAAATTATGGAGAGAAAAAAATATAATTTTGCTTTGTAATTATTGATATAAAAAAAAATGTGAATTTCCTACCTTGTGTAGATTTTATCATGGTACAATGGACATTCAAGGAATACATAAATAAATAGGGGACTAGTTTGGCAGTTGGATGACGTTGGATGATGAAGAAGAAAGATAATGATTGCGATGGTGATAATGATGATGGATGGATATTAATTATTCACTTGAAGACTGGGCTGTCTCCAAAACAATTTCCATCTCACAGCACATTACAGCTGATCTATTATTTTTTTTTTCGTTACGAATAAACAAACCAGATTTTATTTTCCGTGTGCACTTTTCATAACATCTCAATATTTGGTTGTTTTTTTTTTCTTTTCTTAAGCCATTGCTATACACATTTTTTTTTTTTCTCTTTCTACTTTCACTTCAATACACTACCAACTGATATGTTTTCACCCAAGTGACAACAACCAAGCTTCTTTCTACAAGCTTCACCTTTCAATATCCTTCAGGCGGCAAGTCTTCACATGCTTTTTATACTGCAGCTAGACATGCTAGACATGATATAACTAGCTTCAACTTTCAATATCTTACAGACAGGTCTTCATATGAGATTTTACTTCAGCCAAGCTAGACACTTTTACAAAAGTTCTTTCATTTCAACAAAGATCTAGCCAACTTTTTGTTTGTTAAGTGTTTTTTCTTTCTTTTTTTCCCCCCTTTTTATTTTCCTTTTATAATTCAGTCAAGCGAAGCAAATTTCAGCAAAGCTCTTTAAACTTAAACTACTCTACACGCAATTTTACTTCAACCAAGCAGCAGCAAGACAACTTCGTGCATGCACGTTCCTTTCACTTTCAGCTTACTCCAGACAAGATCCAACCTGTTCTGTCTTCAGCCAAGCTCCAGACACGTCTGAACAGATAAACAGCTAACATCCCCGCCGCACCCAAGTTATAAACAAGTCTTGACATGTTCTGTTACTTTCAGCAGGGACTTGCACAGACTTGTACTATGCAAGCCCCCACTTCCATAAAACACGTCTCAACATGTCTGTGCAAGCCTTCCTTCACTAAACAAGTCTCAACATGTTCGTTTATTGCTATACCCAAGCTGGGAACGTGTCTGTGCAGGCTTTTGTTACTGTCTCAGCGTGCAGCTGAAAGACAAGTTTCAACATGAAATTTTAAAATTCAAAGTTGTTTTGAAACATGTTCCTGACGACACATGACGTCTAAAAAGTATATAAGTGCATATAACGCCTTTTATATATATTTTTATATATATTATCTTTTTAATAATTTTGATATATATTTTAAATAATATAAATTAATTAATCTTATGTATTGGCTTAAGTTTTTCATTGTATGATTTGCCTAATAGTGGCTTTATCTCTAATTTAATATAATATATATATATATAGTAATTATTATTTGAGGGAATCTACCAATTATATACCTTATATATATATATATATATATAATGTATATAAAGGCGAGCTGGCAGAAACGTTAGCACGTCGGGCGAAATTTCGTCTTAGTTCAAATTCCTTTCGGGGCCGATTAAATAAGTACCAGTTACGCACTGAGGTCGATATAATCGACTTAATCCGTTTGTCTGTCCCCTCTGTGTTTCGCCCCTTGTGGGTAGTAAAGATATATATATGTCTATAACGCCTTATATATATATATATATATATATAAAACTTGAATGTTTAGACCACAATGTCGTCTGCTGTGGTACGTTGAGTATACTACTACACTGCTCCACTTCACATTTCTTCAACAACTTCTAGCTAGCTAGCTAACTAACTTACTACCATCAATACCACCAACTAACTATATACCCTTACAATTAACCCTACCACCACTCCTCAGCTATTGCTACCACCACTACTCACTACTACTTCTACCACCTCTATACCCGTTTCGCTATGACCATCATTATTCTGCCACCACTACCATTCCTCTCGCTGCTACCCCTACTACATATACCACTACTCTGCTCCAGGCACTGCAACCATCACTCCACAGCTACCACTGCCACCACCATCTCTACAACTACTATCCCTATCACCAAGTATATTTCAATCACCATCAACATCATAATCATCATCGTAATTATTTTCTGCCATTTACATTCATGACCAACTCCCACTTCTACCACACTTTTGTGGTGAATGTCCACAACTGGGTTGGGAGGCCCCAAAGTAAACACACCCTGTTGAGGCCACCACCTGCATTTACAGTTGTATAGACGAGCCAACTACAGAACACCCATATCATTTAGCCTGTTAGAAATAACAGCTAAATCTTCCATAAAAACTCACCCTACTGTCTTAAATAAGGAAGATAGCGTTAGATATATTTCTTTATTGCTCGTAAGGGGCTAAACATAGAGGGGACAGACAAAGGGATTAAGTCGATTACATCGACCCCAGTGCGTAACTGGTACTTTACTTATCGACCCCGAAAGGATGAAAGGCAAAGTCGACCTATATAGCAGTGGTGATAGTTGATGTCATAAGCAAGTCAAGGAAACTATGTTCCCATTGGGGTTTTTTTTCCAAACAACTGATATTATTTGATCTACTTAGAGCTTCTAGTTTAGGGTGATCAGAGGGTCCCTAGATAGGGGTGAACTCCGTAACCACGCTTTCACAACATGTTAATGTGTTTCCGCAAAATATAAAGCAATGTGGACATGACTCTGGCCACAGCTAACGCAGCACAGGTGCAAATGTCTGGGGAGATATCATGACAAGGTCTTAGCATCCACATTTGAGGAGTCACAGAGTGCAGGGTAGTCAGATTGGGGAGTCGTAAAAAATTCCCAAGGAGAAGTAAGCTTCTCTCAGGATTTCAAATTCAGGATAGTTGGAACTCATAAATAAGTATGGGGCACTGAGCTTGTCTAAGGAAGGGAATCCCTAAAAGAAAACCAACCCCACTTCAACTGTTGAAGGATGGACATTGAATTAATTACCTGATCCTGAAAAAAATTAAAGCCTAATACTTATTCTATTGGTCACTTTTGCTGAACCTCTAAGTTACAGGAACATAAATACACTGACACTGGTTATCAAGTGGTGGTGGGACAAAGACACACACACATATGACAGGCTTCTTTCAGTTTCTGTCTACCAAATCTACTCACACGGCTTTGGTCAGTCCAAGGCTATAGTAGAAGACACTTGCCCAATGTACCATGCAGTGGGACTGAACCTGGAACCATGTTGTTGGGAAGCAAGTTTCTTATCACATGGCCCCTTTATTCCCACTCACCCCAGGTCAACTTTCGACATAGTTATATTTGTTTTATATTTTGTGAGTTGGAGTAACACTCTGTTCTCAGTTTTCCCCCAATATAAATTTACATAATGCCTAATTTGCTGTTATTTCTATTAAGGCCTTTAAGCAATTAATAAATCATCATCATCATTTAGCATCCATTTTTCCATGCTTGCATGAATCAGACAGAATATGTTGAGGCAGGTTGTGGCACCATATGAAAGCACCCACCACACTCTGTAAAGTAGTTGGCGTTAGGAAGGGCATCCAGCCATAGAAATCATGTCAAATCAGAGTGGAGTCTGGTGCAGCCAGCTCTGGTCAAACCATCCAACTCATCTCAGTATGGACAACAGACATTAAGTGATGATGATAAGGAGGTTGCCTATGGCTGGATGCCCTTGCTGTCATAAACTCTCACCTGTTTCCAAGCAATATAATATTTCCTATGATCAGACATGTTTTTCACAGAAGACAGAAATCCCACCCTTCACCAAAGGCCAACTAGTAGTTTTGTTTTATTATGAGGGTGATCTGTATGCAAGATATGATGATGCAAACTGCACATTTCATATGTACTTTATATGTACATTTTATATGTGCTTATGTCTTGAGTATATATACTTATATCTGACAGTGAAGCTCCAACAATGAGTTTGTGTCTATGGCAATACAGAATTAACTCTTAGTCACCACTATTTCCAGGTCCACTTTGATTTAGGGTGGTAGTGCCAGTCAAGTGCTTGAATATTGGATCAAAAACCAAAGGATATCCCTGTAGTTACCATATACAGGAGTTGGAGAAGGGCTGGCCTCTAGCCATTTATCACACAGGTCCTCCTATGTGTAGACATGTCTTGACATTGAATAAACTTGCCTAAGGGTTAAACAGATCATCTGCCTCAAGATTAAGCTCACAAGAGGCAACAGAATAGACTGAACTGACAAATGACAAAGGGAAACGATTTTATCTTCCCCACCAAAAATTCAGAATTTTCAGGCTCTAGCAGAGAGAGAGAGAGAGAGAGAGAGAGAGAGAATGTGTGTGAGTGTGTGTGTTTTGGTTCCTTTTAGTCCATCATACAGCTATGTTTGTATGCCATTGTTATTTCTATCTGTGGACCAAATGGAGTATCTGTGATATTAAACTAAGAATATTCATCTTTTGTTTTTCTTTCATAACTATAAACATCAAAACATTGCATAGAGTGGACAGAAGACCAAAGAGATTTATGAACACCTTCCACTCATCTCTCGTGATATTGCTCAGTCCAGCCAGGGTAAGCTTTGCCGGCTACTGCGTTCATGCTGAACAACCTGATACCACATCAGATGATGTATTTTAGAGACTTGCACACCCTAATAGCAGACACAGACTACTCATCTACACTGATGCTACTGGCAAAGACACACAACAGAAAATTGAGGACCTACCAAAGCTAGCCGGGCAACTGAGATTCCTGGCATGCTGGGCCATGACATCTTGGTTGCGGTCACTTGAAGCAGAATGTCTTCTATTTGTGTTGTGAATGTTGAGGAGGTTTTGTATACAAATCATATTTACGGACGCTGTGCGCATGTGTATGTGTGTTATGTTTATGTTGTTGAATATGAAGGTTGTAGTTGATATTTTCTCTCTCTCTATGTTGTTTGTATCAAGGCAGACAGTGGATTTGGTAGGTGCTATTTTAAGTCTGTTGTTGTGGAGCCAAATTTCTGAAGTGATTTATATCAAGTTGGAGCAGCTATACATCAGTATCTGAAGACGGATGGGAGGAAGTGAGCATGCTGTGATCTGGTGCGTACATGCTTTCTGGAAATGGGGGAATGGCTCCAGGACAGACAGCTGATGGCGTTTGGCTGAACAGGTATTTCACCAGTGGACATTCAATCAAATAAGTATTTCACTGATATATAAATGACAGAATGGATACATAGCCAAAATATTTTTCCTGTTTTACATTCAAACTGGTCAGGTCCTACCTTTCACACCTACCCTACAATGTCAGAGTAAGAATAAGCAATTATATTGAAATCTCAAACCTGTGAGATAAAGTAAGCTTAATGGATACATTTGGACACAAAGCCAAACTGGCATTCACCTGTCAAACAGAAGACTGGACAATCAACAGGTAAATTTATAGTTCCTTTTGATACATGAATAAAAGATATACATATAAGAAATTTATTAAAATCACTTTCGATCTTAATAATGTCACACTCCATTACAGGTGTGGTTTGCTTCCCAACCATGCTATCTCAGATTCAGCCTCACCATATGGCACCTTGAGCAAGTGTCCTCTCTGCAGCCCCAGGCTGACCAAAAGCCTTATAAGTGAATTTGGTTGACAGAAAATGAAAGAAGCCCATCATATAATTGTACATGTGTGTGTGGGGGGTATACCATTCTCTTGACGTCATGTGAGGGTAAGCAACAGGAAGAGTATCCATCTAGAGAAAATCTACCTCAACCAATTCTATCTGACCCAAGAAAGCATATCAATTGATGATGATGATGGTGATGATGTTGATTCAATGTTAACATTCAGTCAATCATCATCATCATCATCATCATCATCGTTTAACGTCCGTTCTCCATGCTAGCATGGGTTGGACGGTTCGACCGGGGATCTGGGAAGCCAGAAGGCTGCACCAGGCTCCGGTCTTATCTGGCAATGTTTCTACAGCTTGATGCCCTTCCTAATGCCAACCACTCCGTGAGTGTAGTGGGTGCTTTTTACGTGCCACCTGCACTGGAGCCAGGCGAGGCTGGCATCGGCCACGGTCGGATTGGTGCATTTTACGTGCCACCTGCACGGAAGCCAGTTGAGGCGGCACTGGCTTCGGCCACGATTCGGATGGTGCTTTTTACGTGCCACCGACACGGAAGCCAGTCGAGGCGGCGCTGGCATCGGCCGCCTCGACTGGCATTACTCAGAACCAATCAACATTAATTTTCCCAATTTCCCTTTCATTGGTGTTCTTTTTATTTTATTATTTTTTTTTTTTTTGTAGCAGAAGTGACTTTATGAAAGTAGTCTAATTGATAAATCAACTCCACTACTGACATACTGCTGTCTACTTCAGGTCCTTGTGATGTCAAGTGGGTAGGTCGCACCCTTGGTTTTTATTGAAATTCTTGGTTTAAAAAAAAAAAAAGTATAACCCATCCACATGTATTTGTTTTATGTTGAAACTAGCCAGATATGACCTCTCACATCAACCCTACAATATCATTCTAAAAATAAACAGTTACCTCATTAAAATCTTAAAATTACAAGATAATGCATGATTAATTAAAAACAATGTGAATAAATAAGCATTATATTTGACAGAGTAGAGGCGTGTGGCTTAGTGGTTAGGGTGTCAGCATCATGATCGTAAGATTGTGGTTTCGATTCCTGGACCGGGCGACGCGTTGTGTTCTTGAGCGAAACACCTCATTTCACATTGCTCCAGTCCACTCAGCTGGCGAAAATGAGTAACGCTGCGATGGACTGGTGTCCTGTCCAGCTGGAGAACACATATGCCATAGAAACTGGGAAACCGGGCCCATGAGCCAGGCTAGGCTTTAAAAAGGGCGCAATCATTATTATTTTATTGTATTTGACACGGTAATCTGAATGCCAAACGGTCAAAATTCTGTTTTGCAAGGAACAAAAGCCAAACTACATACATACGGATATTATTGGTTTTTTTCTCTTTTCTTTAGCACTCTCAAGTAAGTCAGACCGGGGCTTAATTTTGTAATTGCCAATGTCTATGAAAGAGCAGTTCTTTATAACTTCAAGCTATTTTTCCAAAACAAACATTTGTGGATGTTATTTTCACTTTGAGTAGTACTTGTGGAGACGAATACAGGGCTTAAGAGCATGACAGTGTATAAATATGTTAACCAAATGATTTTATCAATGGTGTTTGAGAAATGAAACCAATAATCTATAACTTATTTCAGAGCAATTAATTGTTTATTTTAGAAATTAAAAGGGAGCCAACCTCACCAAATACACACACACACACACACACCAGCACCCTATTTCTTATTGGTGGTTTCATTTTTAGTTGCAGGGTATTCTTTTATTCTTTTACTTATTTCATTCATTTGACTGCGGTCATGCTGGAGCACTGCCTTTAGTTGAACAAATCGACCCCAGAACTATGTCTTTGTAAGCCTAGTATTTATTCTATTGGCCTCTTCTGCTGAACTGCTAAGTTAAGGAGATGTAAATATACCAACATCGGTTGTCAAGCGACAGTGGGGGTACAAACACACAAATACATACATACATTATACACACACACACACACACACACACACACACACCAGCACCCTATTTCTTATTGGTGGTTTCATTTTTAGTTGCAGGGTATTCTTTTATTCTTTTACTTATTTCATTCATTTGACTGCGGTCATGCTGGAGCACTGCCTTTAGTTGAACAAATCGACCCCAGAACTATGTCTTTGTAAGCCTAGTATTTATTCTATTGGCCTCTTCTGCTGAACTGCTAAGTTAAGGAGATGTAAATATACCAACATCGGTTGTCAAGCGACAGTGGGGGTACAAACACACAAATACATACATACATTATACACACACACACACACACACACAAGCTCCTTTCAGTTTCTGTCTACCAAGTCCACTCACAGGGCTTTGGTCGGACTGAGGCAATAGTAGAAGACACTTGCCCAAGGTGCCAGACAGTGGAACTGAACCATGT
Source organism: Octopus sinensis (assembly GCF_006345805.1). Taxonomy (NCBI): domain Eukaryota; kingdom Metazoa; phylum Mollusca; class Cephalopoda; order Octopoda; family Octopodidae; genus Octopus; species Octopus sinensis. The sequence continues at coordinate 35,866,718 of NC_043007.1, forward strand.
GGTTGGGAAGCAAGCTTCTTACCACACAGCTGCTCCTGCGCCTAGTGACCACTTCTGTGCCAAAAAATAAGGAACACTTCATGAATTTGCATGTCATCCTTGTGCAGGGGCCATGCAAAAATAAAAAAAATCCCCAAGTATCAGAATGTGTTTCAACACATCAAAAATCTTACAAAACAAATATTTATATCTATAATCTACATTTATATATATTTATATACATAGCAGCCCCAGCCAAAGTACCTTGGATTGCAGGACGGCCTGCTGTGCTTACCTTGGATCGTTGGGTAACCTGCTGTGCTTGAGGAGACCTATTGAGTCAAGTACATCAACATCAAATGGAAATTGTAGCTGTGATACCCGTGCCAGTGGCACGTAAAAAGTACCATCCGAACGTGGCTGATGCCAGCGCCGCCTTGACTAACTTCCGTGCCGGTGGCACGTAAAAAGCACCAATCGATCGTGACTGTTGCCAGCCTCCTCTGGCACCTGTGCCAGTGGTACGTAAAAAGCACCCACTACACTCACAGAGTGGTTGGTGTTAGGAAGGGCATCCAGCAGTAGAAACACTGCCAGATCAGACTGGAGCCTGGTGCAGCCTCCTGGCTTCCCAGACCCTGGTCGAACTGTCCAACCCATGCTAGTATGGAAAACGGACGTTAAACGATGATGATGATATATACATTAATCCTCCTTACTGTCCAGCGAAGAGCACATGGAATTAGCCATCAGAAGAATTCAGAGTAACTAATAACCAAATGTAGACACAGACATTAGATACTGATGATTGTAGTTAGCCATTAACTGGAACTTAATTGAGAGCTAATATGGTATGCACCTGAAATTCATAAACATTTAATTATTGAAGTGGAAAAATTATCAGAAAAGCCATTTCTATTCATTTTATCAAATATATAATACTATACCAAGGACTTCCTATTTCTTATTCAAGAACACACACACACAAGTTGCTTAACCCCTTAGCATATTTAAACCAGCCATATCCGGCCTCAATATTCTACTGGTTTTATGTCAGAACTGGCTAAATCTGGTCTCTCACACCTACTCTACAATATCATTCTAAAAATATACAATCATATCATTGAAATCTCAAAGCTACAAGATAATGCATAATAAATTGAAAACAATATGAATAAATAAGCTTTACACTTGACAGAATAATCTGAATGCTAAAGTGTTAATATGAATGGAATGCTATCTTCATTTCTGTTTCTTTTTTAAACCTAAGTGATTCATAAGTCGACTAACTGTATGCCTACTTTTGCCTATCCCTGTATGGTTTCACACCTATACTGCTCTAAGCAGTATAGGTGTGAAGCAAATGGTCACTCTCTGACCAGCCATAACAAAAGTTTATGAATGCACACACACACACAATACTCACACATGTCACAAATGTATTTTAACTAACCTAAAGTTCCTATATATATATTATATATTATATAATATATATATATATATATATATATATATATATAATATATATATATATATATATATATATTCAAGTGCCTTCTTACAATCCAGTATCAATCACTCCCACTCATTCTCCTCCTCCCACTTTGTAATAAATAAAGAGCTTTATATACCCTCCAATGACAACAGAAATTATATTAGAAAGAGAGAACCAACAAGGATAACATCTGGTACCACTTTAGAGCATGGATTTATAATTCAAACATAATTACAGCAACTTGTTATGGGTATGAAAAATATCCATTCTCCTCACCGTTATTAATGTTTATATATATATATATATATAAACAAATATATACGCATACACACATGTAAAAAAATTACTTTCTCTCTTTATTCACCACTTCCATTTTGGTGTCATTTTTCTAAATAATGATTATTCCACCACTGTCGTCACACCTATTATCATTTTCTCACGCAGGTGATAAAACGATTATGGATGTGGTAGTTATGGAATGAACTGAATTGACTTTAGAATATAAATAACTTTGACCTTAGAACAAGGAAGAGTTGGGAAGACATTTTTTGGAAAAAATTATTTTCTATCAATAGCTTATTAGTATTGTATTTTCTCCTGTTATCAATAGGTGCAAAAATGGGTGTTGTCATCATAATCAACTTTCTGTTTGCAGTAGTTAGGAGTTTATCGTGGTAGATTTTGTGTGGCTGGATGCTCTTTCCGTTGCCAACCTTCACCTGTTTTCAAAAAAGATAATATTTCCCCCATGGTCAGACATTTTTTTGCAGAATATTGGAAATGAATGACACTGCTTGTATGACAGTGACACTCATTTACAAGGAGACAAATATACATAGTCACACTCACTCATGCACATACATACATGTGTATACAATCATGTATAGATAGATAGATAGGTAGGTAGGCAGGTAAAGGCGGCGAGCTGGCAGAAACGTTAGCATGCTGGCAAAATGTGTAGCCGTATTTCGTCTGCCGTTACGTTCTGAGTTCAAATTCCGCCGAGGTCGAGTTTGCCTTTCATCCTTTCGGGGTCGATTAAATAAGTACCAGTTATGCACTGGGGTCGATATAATCGACTTAATCCGTTTGTCTGTCCTTGTTTGTCCGCTCTGTGTTTAGCCCCTTGTGGGTAGTAAAGAAGTAGGCAGGTAGGTAGATAGATAGATAGATAAGTAGATAGACAGATAGAAAGAAAGATAGATAGATAGAGATAAATAGATAGATATACACATACACATGTACATATGTACATCCATCAAATTCACTCACAAGGCTTTGGTCAGTATGAGCCTATAAGTAAATGACATTTGCCCAAGGTTACTCCATGGCGGGACTGAACTGAAAACTATGAGGTTGGGAGGCAATCTCCTTAACCATTACAGTCACACAGTCATGCCTGCACCTGCACTGTGTAGTTAAGAAATTCCCTTCGCAGCAACCATATGATTTTGTGTTCAGTCCCTCAGTATGGCACCAGGGGTAAGTGTTGCAGTCTAAACAATGTTCTGTAAAGGAATGTGGTAGCTTGGAACTCTGTGGAAGCCCACTGTATGTGTGTGTGTGTGTGTGTGTGTGTGTGTGTGTGTGTGTGTGTGGTGTGTGTGTGTGTGTGTGCATGTGTGTATATGTAGGTACTGTTGTAATACTGGGGTCTTGAAATCAGTGTGTGTTAATGAGAAGCAATGGAAAACAATCGACCTCGGCAGAATTTGAACTCAGAACACGAAGACAGATGAAAGACTGCTAAGCATTTTGCCCAGTATCCTAATGTTTCTGCCACTCACCACCTTCTGCTATTACTTTTATTATTATTACACCTGTATTTGCTTTGATATGAAGGCTGAAAAACATTAACCTCGTTTATTGAAAACTGTGGCTCTGGGTTTGCACCCCCTATGCACATTTTATTCACACACTAATGTCCAGAAATAAAATCTTTCAAAAATGATGATATCTGTTTATTTTACGAGATGTCTGGGTACACATCAGCAATTAATTTATTTGCAAATAGCAATCATTATATTATTCCTGCTAATATTAGGAATCCCAAGACTTCATTAAACTGATTGAACACAGGGAAAATTGTAAAGGACCTTTTAAAAGTGTGCAAACAAAAACTTCAAGTTGCTTTCATGAATTTATGAGGATAAATCCCAAAATGATAACGGACGTGTTTGTATAGCTAGAAACCTAACTGGTAGACTAAACAATATACAATTCTCTTTATGCATGTATGTGTGTTTTAGGGGTGGCATAGTTAGTAGCTGACAGTTTCCTTTTCTCTCTTCCTGAATTTCTTAATTGTCTCTGTGTACGTACATTAGTACATATGTATATATTTACACATACATGCATATATACACATATTTACATGTATATACAAAAAAATATACATGAATATACATTAGATACACATGTATATACATCATTTAACCCTTTCGTTACCAACCCGGTTGAAATTGGCTCTGGCTCTGGCTCTGTAGTACAAATGTCTTGTTTTCATAAGTTTTGAATTAAAATCTTCCACCAAACCTTAATCACCATTTATGTTTCTAACACTAGCTGAATGATAATTAAATTATTTTACTAAATTCTTTGTTATATTTAAAGTAATTGAAAGAAACACAGAGAATCTCAAAATAAATAAAGTAACGAAAGGGTTAAACATCTGTCTTTCATGCTAGCAAGGGTCAGATGGTTTGACAGGATCTAACAGGGTAGAGGACTCCATTGTGCTCCAATGTCTGTTTTGGCATGGTTTGTCTGGCAGGAAGCCCTTCCTCATTAGGGTGTAATGAGTGCTATTTTCATGACACGAGTGCTAGTGAAGTCACCAAGTAACTCACAAAACCAAGAAGAGACCCTTGACTGAGTAGGGTTGGAGTAGAAGGGGAAGTGATATCATGCAAGATGGTGAGGAGCTAAAGTAATGATAGAAGGACAGGCACAAGTGTCTTGCAATAGAAAAGATACATGGTTACCCTACAGTAAATAAGAGTGAGCACCGGTAGCTGGGAAGAAGACAACAAGAGTGGCAATGAGAAATCAGACCATATTGTTGAGATTCATGAATATGTATAGAGGAGAGAATATAGACTAACAGAAAGGGTGTGTGGAAACATTTCCATCATTGGTTTAATGTCCACTTTTCAATGTTTGCATGGGTTAGATGGATTTTCTATAGCCAAACGCCCTTCCCGTCATTAACTCCAACCTCTTTCCAAGGGAGGTAATACTGTCCTATGCAGAGCCATATCCACAGATTACTGGAAATTAGGGAACACACATACACAAGGGAAAGGTTGATAGTGTTTTCAATGTTTTGGCTCCTTTACCTTCACCAGATTGTCCAACAAAAGTAACTGAGCCAAAACTTCGAAGTCATACACACACACTATATATATATATATATATATATATTATATATATATATATATATTCAGTAAAAACCCATGTAATTTGGACACCTGAGTAATTTATGCAGATGATTTTCAGGATAAAATTTGTTAAAAAAAGCTTCTACTCATGTAAAATTTCTGTTTAAAAGGTATCACATTGAAAGCTATTAAATTACAAAGTGTTTGTGTTGTTTATAATAAACTTTATCTTACATTTCTTGCCCACAAGAGATTATGTCCGATCTTTAGCATACTGCTGTAGATCATCTCAAATCACGATCACAGGAAAAGTTGTTGATAAGAATTACTAACAAAAACAAAACTGATAAATATGCACAGGTGTTGCAAATTAAGTTTAATTAACAATAAACATCAGCTTGGATGACATTTTACTCAACCGACAGAGGAAGGTGACCAATCAAACTGATTAGATAAACAGAATTCTTTTCCGCCTATTCTTGTCAGAACCTTTGAGAAGGAGTATTGAAATTTTAATCCCTTTCACACTTATAAAATGTTAAGCAAACTTAAAAATTTGTTGTTACCATTATTGTCAGTATGGGCAGAACTTATGAATCATTTACTGCAAAGGAGAAATTAAATATCTCTTTTTTTTGTTTAATCTTTTACTTGTTTCAGTCATTTGACTACAGCCATGCTGGAGCACCGCCTTTAGTCAAGCAAATCAATCCCAGGACTTATTCTTTGTAAGCCTAGTACTTATTCTATAGTTCTCATTTTGCTGAACCGCTAAGTTACAGGGATAGTAAACACACCACCATCAGTTGTCAAGTGATGTTGGGGGACAAACAGACACACTTACATACATATATATATATATATATATATATATATATATATATATACGACAGGCTTCTTTCAGTTTCCATCTACCACACCCACTCATAAGGATTTGGTCAGCCCAAGGCTATAATAGAAGACACTTGCCCGAGGTACCATGCAGTGGGACTGAACCTGGAACCATGTGGCTGGTAAGCAAGCTACTCGCCACACAGCCATATATATATATAAAATAAAATTAAGATTCAGTTGAATTAGGTACTTAAATTGAGGTACCTTGTTAGGTCATAATATGTACACCCAAACAATATTAAGTGAATTGAACAGAATTCATGTACAACTCCCCAAAAACTTAATTCTAGACCATCAGAGACAATCCTCTCTATTGTTTAGAGATATAGGTAACTGGGTCACTGATTTCAATTATTCCCTCTATTCTACTATGCTCTAAATTCTATTCTGACAAGATATAAAATATTTGGTAAATTCATTTTGCCAAAGGAATAGCAGCAGCTTCAGTGTAAATATTTTGGCTCTATGGAGTTGTGGTTATGCTTAATCAGTCGAATTGAGCTTTATGTTTGAAGTTGATGCAGTCATCTGACAAAAACGGTTTCTTTGCAATGATGTAAGGTTTTCATTAATCAATTAAAGACATCACTTGAAATGGCCGTAACGAATTGACACCTGTACTTTTGTTACATATATTGCACCTCCACATATATATATGTGGAGGCGCAATGGCCCAGTAGTTAGGGCAACGGACTTACGGTCGTAGGATTGCAGTTTCGATTCCTACACCGGGCGTTGTGAATGTTTATTGAATGAAAACACCTAAAGCTCCACGAGGCTCCGGCGGGGGGGGGGGGGGTCCCTGCAGTACTCTTTTGCAACAACTTTCACTCTTTCTTCTGTTGGCCTGCTCACTTAACCAGCGGGGTGGCATCATTTGAAGGCTAAAACAATGTGAAGCGCATTGTGACCAGTGATGTAGCAGCATCTGATAGCCTGGTTGGTCACGGTGATATATATATATATATATATATATATATATATGCATATATACACACACACATACATGCATACATACACACACATACAGAGACATGTGTGTGCAGTACACAAAAATTATATATCAAATGAAATAGAAACTGTTTCATTAACATTATGTTGGTAATTTTTAACTAAAATGAAACCTAAAATAAATGATTAATGTGCAAAAATAGTTTAGCTATTGACGTAATGAAATTAAATGACAGACAAAATTACACCTTTTCAAAATTTCCTTGACTGTTTACACATCATTACGCCTTGTAACATATATTTTAAGCTCTTGTCAAGGAAAATAGGTATTTCCATTCAAAAGTTTCTTTTCAGAAAGCGCTTGAATAAATAATCTTATTTCTGTTTACTTTTCCGAAACGAATCAGATTTTTAATTTCCTTTTATTAGATAAACATTTTATTTTCGAGAATACTATTTATTAGTTAATCAGGTGACAGTGCTGAGGGGGAAAAAAAAAAGGAGTAACTGCTATTAGCATTCTTATCTATGATGATGATTTTGATAGCAGAATTCTGGTTTAAGCACTCCATATAACACCTCGTAAATTTTTTATCTTTTGGAATTTTTAGAAAACTTTTGCGAATTTGTAGTCTACACATTAGAATTCATATGATTATGTAAAAAAAAATGTTTGTGTGTGATTTAAGGGCGATTTAGTTGTTATTTTTAGCACATCTGTCAATCACCTGATACCTTCCTTGTTTCTTTGTCACTCTAACATAAATTGATGCTTTTCAATATTTTTCTTCTTCTGGGGCGGCAAGCTGGCAGAATCATTAGCACGTCGGGCAAAATGCTTAGCGGTATTTCGTCTGCTGCTACGTTCTGAGTTCAAATTCCGCCGAGGTCGACTTTGCCTTTCATCCTCTCGGGGTCGATTAAATAAGTACCAGTTACGCACTGGGGTCTATATAATCGACTTATCCGTTTGTCTGTCCCCTCTGTGTTTAATCCCTTGTGGGTAGTAAAGAAATAGGTATTTCGTCTGCTGCTACGTTCTGAGTTCAAATCCCGCCGAGGTCGACTTTGCCTTTCATCCTCTCGGGGTCGATTAAATAAGTACCACTGGGGTCGATGTAATCGACTTAATCCCTTTGTCTATCCTCAAAAAATTCGGACTGTCCGTATTTTAAACTGATTTATTTTTTTTTTTTTAATTCAAAAAGGAGTGAAACTTTTAAGATTAATGAGGATGGTGGTTAAAAAATTTTACCCCCCCCCCCTTAATTGAATGAATTCCCATGTGAAGAACAAATTAGCAAAAATTTTCTGAAAATTCAAAAAAAAAAAGTCTTGATGGGTTATATGAGGCACTTAAACTAGAATTCCGTCGATTTGAATTAGGTAAAACGGTCAGCAATACTAAGTTGAGACATCCGTCGATTACACTGACCGGATCTTTACCTTTTGACTGAGAGATTTAAAAAAATAATTTTTTGTATTTCTCAAAAATGCTAAGCATAAAAGATGTTGGATCTTTTCCTTTTGAACGGCATATGTCAACACAATTTCTAGTTAACTAAACACTTTTAAACTTCGTATACTGGTAGAATGTGTTTATAAAACATCATTTTTTCTTGGCTTTATTGAGAAAATTCTATAATTTGTAAGATATTTCGTCTGAAAATCCGAGCATTTCGGCAATTTTAACCAATCGATTACCTCCTTTCAACTAAAATCATTTGCTGCGTCTAAAACTGAGACAACATCCTGTAACTAACCCTAGGGTTAGGTTGAGGGGTAGTGAAAGGATGTTGTCTCAGTTTTAGACGCAGCAAATGATTTTAGCTCAAAAGAGAGCATAGGATTGGTTAAGATTCGAAAACTTAAACTATGTTAAACAAACAAATTACAATTTTCTCAAGAAAGCCAAGAGAAAAAAATGTTTTATTTTGACACATTCTACCAGTATACGAAGTTTTAAAGTGTTTAGTTAACTAGAAATTGTCTGCCGTTCAAAAGGAAAAGATCCAAGATGTTTTATATGACACATTCTACCAGTGTCCGAAGTTTGAAAGTATTTAGTTACAAAAAATTATTTTTTAAATCTGGTCGGTCAAAAAGTAAAGATCCCACTGACCCCAATATTTGACTGACACTTTCTTTTCGACGATTCTCGGTGACTTGAAACTGGAATATAAAATGTCAAAAGAAATACCACAAAGCATTCTTCCGACATTTCTAATGATACTGCCCTCCACCGGTAAAAATGTGGGCGGTATAATGACTCTTTCTACTGTAAGTACAAGGATAAAAGGCGAACTCGGCCTCGGCAGAATTTGAATCTAGAACAATAATATGCCGGAAGAAATGCCACTAAGCATTTTGTGCGGTGTGTTGATGATTCTGTCACTCCATCACTCTTTTCATCAGTAATATATAACCTACTTTATATATCGCCGAGGTCGACTTTGCCTTTCATCCTTTCGGGGTCGATAAATTAAGTACCAGTTACGCACTGAGGTCGATGTAATCGACTTAATCCGTTTGTCTGTCCTTGTTTGTCCCCTGTGTGTTAAGCCCCTTGTGGGTAGTAAATAAACAGAAACGTTAGCACGCCGGGCGAAATGCGTAGCCGTATTTCGTCTGTCGTTACGTTCCGAGTTCAAATTCCGCCGAGGTCGACTTTGCCTTTCATCCTTTCGGGGTCGATAAATTAAGTACCAGTTACGTACTGGGGTCGATGTAATTGACTTAATCCGTTTGTCTGTCCTTGTTTGTCCCCTGTGTGTTAAGCCCCTTGTGGGTAGTAAATAAACAGAAACGTTAGCACGCCGGGTGAAATGCGTAGCCGTATTTCGTCTGTCGTTACGTTCCGAGTTCAAATTCCGCCGAGGTCGACTTTGCCTTTCAGGGACGATAAGTACCAGTTACGCACTGGGGTCGTGCAATCGACTTAATCCGTTTGTCTGTCCTTGTTTGTCCCCTCTGTGTTTAACCCCTTTGTGGGTAGTAAAGAAATGAATATATAACCTACTTTTAAGCATTTAGGATAAACAAGTTATTTTTGTACATTCCCTCCCACTATTGTCGGTCGCATTTGAATTAATAGGCACGTGTAGACACACACACACACACACAACATGTATATCCTTTAAACGAAAGACAGTGGCATTCTTTATCGCTGGTGTCATTTCGATTAACTCGGCTTTAGCTAAGGTTTACCACACATATACGCACATACATCTATTTAGCGACAGCGGTATTCCCTACTATTGTTGGTGTCATTTTAATTAACAAAGCTTTTGTCAAAGATTACCACACCCGGACCCACACACACACATAAACCAGCTGTTTAACAAAAAGCATTGCCTTAATTCGGTAACCCCACCCCAATCAAGGACGACTGAGCTGACCTTAGTGAGTGTGCAATGACGTTTATCTGTCGAGAGGAAGATAGAAAGCAAAAATAGAATATGTAACAAGGAAAAAATAAAACGGAAGAGGTAGGAGAAAAGGAAAGTAAGAAGAAAAGAGTAAGAAATAGAAAGAATATATGTCGAAAAAGAAGACATCAGAAAGAAAAAAAAAATGTAAAAGGCGAAATAATAGCTGGTTTGTTGTAGAGAGCAATGTGTAGAAATGAGGGTAAAAATGCAGTTCGTGTGACTGAAATACACGTGAGCAAATGGTGCGAGCGTATGAATGAATGCGCGCGCGTTAAAATGTACGTACTTGTGAGTTTGCGTGTGTATGTGTGTGGCTGAATTTGTGTATATGTGTCAGTGAGGATGTGGCGACGGCCGTGTGTGAATGGCGAAGAAGATGGCAGTGATAAAGCGTGTCGTGCCGTGGCTCCTTGCAATAGAATGGCGGGAATTATCGAGATATATATATATAATATATATATATGTGTTGTGGTGATGTATGTATACACATATATACATATATATATATAATCATCATATATATATATACACATATACACACACACACACACACATATATATATATATATATATATTATATATTATTATTATACATATATATATCACATATTATATACATATACACACACACATATATATATAACTACACACATATATATACATATATATATATATATATATACACATATACATATATATACATATATAAACAAAGATAAATGCGATACAATAAAATTAATTATAATCGCCAGTGTACCAGTACACGCCATATATTATACATATATCATTACATTCAAGGCGAAGAGTGCACTAGATACACAATAGCTGGATAAATTTAGTGAGATGAAAATTAAAACTTTTACAAACTTAACTTTTCTTATACTGCAGTTTCGCCAAATTCAGTAATAAAAATAGTATTTATTTACTCAGGCTGGCTCTTCAGTAAGATTCCTGTTATTATGGGAAGACCATATCAATAGACCCATGTGCGTCTATCGAAATGCTCTTTCTAAACTATTCAAAACACTGCGCAGTATATATATATATACACATATATTATTATATTATACATATATACTGTTGTGTCTGGGGGGGGGGCTTAAAAAACGAAATAAATACATATATATATATATATATGTATATATATATATATATAATATATATATATATATATATTAATATATATATATATACACACATACATACATACACATACACACACACATATATAAGGAGAGAGAGAGAGAGAGATCAAAATATATTATCTATTTATTATCTCTAGCAGTGAGAGAGTGGGTTTACAATTTCCAGGAATTCTGATTCGTAATTCTCTTGTAATAGCGATAAGTCGAAAGGAAACAGGGTCGAAATAAGCCGATTATTATTTAAACCCTGGTCACCAGCAGGCCTCTATGTAATCACTCGACTTAGCAGATATAGCGGTCAAATCGCCCTTGTATATATGTATATATATATATATATATATATATATATATACATACATACATACACATACACCACACACATATATAAGGAGAGAGAGAGAGAGAGATCAAAAATATTATCTATTTATTATCTCTAGCAGTGAGAGAGTGGTTTACAATTTCCAGGAATTCTGATTCGTAATTCTCTTGTAATAGCGATAAGTCGAAAGGAAACAGGGTCGAAATAAGCCGATTATTATTTAAACCCTGGTCACCAGCAGGCCTCTATGTAATCACTCGACTTAGCAGATATAGCGGTCAAATCGCCCTTGGACCACACACACCACTCGGATCTTTTCGGTTTGAACGGTAGTTTTTTCTAGCAGTGTCATATGAAATTGTCAACCATAATTATGACCCTAGTATCGATCTATTGCATTTCAATCTGTTTTAGGGTTAGGGGTGGGGGGAAGGGTATCTTTTTTTCTTCACAAATGTAAGTAAACCCAATCTGTTTCTTAAACGAGGGACATACGGCACAGAATGTTTTTTTTACCTCAATAGACGTCATTGATTGGTTGAAATTGCAGAAATTGAAGAAAAAAAGAAATACAAATATCTTACAAACTATAGAATTTTCTCAATAAAGCCAAGAGAAAAACATGTTTTATAAACACATTCTACCAGTATACGAAGTTTAAAAGTGTTTAGTTACGTGGAAATTATTTTAAAAAACTGCCGTTCAAACAGAACAGATCCCACCCACTCTCTCGTAATCACTAGGAAAATGACACATAAGATAATGTAGCCAAGGATATACAAAGAGAAAGTGGTGATCTCGACTCGATTACAGGGTTAAGTAAGAGCCAAACAACTAGCTCTGAGGTGTTTTCCTCCCCCTCCATACACACTAATCGCTCTGTAGAAGGGCGTGAGCGCCGCCCTTCCTCATCTGACTAAGCAACAGGCCCCGTCGTCATGCGCTATGCTAGGCCAGTTCAAAAGGAATTCTTACGCAGGAGATAATCGATGTGGTTGGAAAGGAATTTCTATACAGGATATAATCAATGTAAACTACAGGAGAGCTGATTTTGCTAGAATTCTGATTGGTGATTTTTCAGTACTTACAAAAAAATCATGTTTTGCCAATAACCTGGAGTTATAAAATAGCTAGTCACTCACAATATAGATATAAGAATACACTCTTAGTCATTTTTCTCACGGTATAATTACTTTAAGTGAAAAGGAGGAAATTAATAACGTCATGTGTGGGCAAAAAATGGTTAGATTAAAATTTCTGATAGACCCTGCCTTACGTTAACACTAATGGAGTGGCTGTGTGGTAAGTAGCTTGCTTACCAACCACATGGTTTCAGGTTCAGTCCCACTGTATGACACTTTGGGCAAGTGTCTTCTACTATAGCCTCAGGCCAACCAAAGCCTTGTGAGTGGATTTGGTAGACGGAAACTGAAAGAAGCCCGTCGTATGTATAAGTATATATATGTGTGTGTGTTTGTGTCTGTTTGTCCCCATAACATCGCTTGACAACCGATGCTGGTGTGTTTACGTCGCTATAACTTAGCGGTTCAGCAAAAGAGACCAATGGACTAAGTACTAGGCTTACAAAGAATAAGTCCTGGGGTCGATTTGGTCGACTAAAGGCGGTGCTCCAGCATGGCCGCAATCAAATGACTGAAACAAGTAAAAGAGTAATATATTTTTAAATATGTATATAGGAGCAGGCACAGCTGTGGTAAGAAGTTCAGGTTCAGTCCCACTGCATGGCACCTTGGGTAAGTCTCTTCTACTATAGCCTTGGGCCAATCAAAGCCTTGTGAGTGGATTTGGTAGAGGGAAACTGAAAGAAGCCTGTCGTGTGTGTGTAGAGGGGGTGCACACACATGCATCTTTTGTCTGTTCTCCTTCCACTGCTTGAGAACTGGTGTTGGTGTGTTTACGTTCTCAGTTCAGTAAAAATGACCAATAGTCTTTAAAAAAGTGCTGGGGTCGATTTGTTTGACTAAAACCGTTTAAGGCAATGCCCCAGCATGGCCGCAGTCTAATGACTGAAACAAGTAAAAGATATAAGATATGATTTTGGAGATACACTAATTGGGGTGAATGCATAAATTCGAAGTTTGAAACATAAGATAAGGAGGAGAAACGGTTGAGTTTGTGAAGAAGAGCAATCATTGTAAGAGATAGAAGGAACGATAGAGAGGAAAGTGACATAAGGGTGTTTGTTGTTCTTTCACCCATTAAAAAATAAATAAATAAAATCTGCTAAAACATGCAGAAATTAGCAAGAACTACTGTGGGTATGTGGGCAGAGAAGTAATTGTTGTATCATGTGAGATGGCAGAAAGACGTGTACGTGTTTTGGACTGAAGTTGTTATTTTAAAAACAAGTTTAAGATCAACAATAGAACATTCACCGACTGGGAAACTCAATACTTAGGGTAGAGTCGACTTTAAAAATATAAATTCGTTTTGAGTGAAACTTAAAATTTCACCAAACAATTTATTCAACTGGTTCTGAAAAGTCACAGACAAAATGGATTTTATAAAATCTGTGTGTGCGCGCACGTGCATGTGTGTGTAGATAAAACTAATATGTACCATGCATGGAATTTTCAGCCCTTAACCCTTTAGCATGCAGGGGAGAGAGCAAGAATGATCATATTAGAAATGTCTCTGAAAGTAAGTTCTGCAGGACTGGAGTTAGATCAAATGGTCCAATATTTTCTATCATTTTGTTACCCTACTCCCGTCGAAATATACTGCCTTTTATGTACTACACTTAACATATATATATATACACCACTGACAGACAAGATACTGTGATTTTCATCCAAGATAAAATCTCTGGCAGACAGGTCATGTCAAAAACACAAAATATATATCAGAGAGAGTTGAAACACTGTCCCAGTAGGGGCTAGCAAGAACACCAGCTGCATTTCAGCCTTTTTCAACCTTCTCAATGACATGTACTCACAGCCACGTGTCTAGATGAAATTTTTTGCCCCCAACAAATAAGAATCAATGAGTAACTCAGACACTGATTTTGCAAACAGCCAACAGGCTGAATTAAAACTCAGTGTGCACAACTGAAACAGTGTTAAATAAATTAGAACAGCAATCTATGTTACATACTTAATCTACGTACACTGTTGATATACAAGGCCCTACTCTTTACTCTCTTTTATGCTTTTACTTGTTTCAGTCATCTGACTGTGGCCATGCTGGAGCACCGCCTTTAGTCGACCGAATCGACCCCAGGACTTATTCTTTGTAAGCCTAGTACTTATTCTATCGGCCCCTTTTGCTGGACTGCTAAGTTACGAGGATGTAAACACACCAGCATCGGTTGTCAAGCAATGTTGGGGGGACAAACACAGACATACAAACATATATATATATATATATATATATATATATAATATATATATATATATATAATATATATATATATACATATACATGATGGGCTTCTTTCAGTTTCCTTCTACCAAATCCACCCACAAGGCTTTGGTCGGCCTGCAGCTATAGTAGAAGACACTTGCCCAAGGTGTCATGCAGCGGTACTGAACCTAGAACTATGTGGTTGGTAAGCAAGCTACTTACCACACAGCCACTCCTACCCTGTGACTTTTGTTTTCATTAATTTTGAAAATAATAAAACGTTCCGTAATAAATAATAAAACGTTCCGTAAAATAGCATTGTCTTTATTAAAGCTGGTGTTTGGAACATAAATTAACATGAAATTTAGATGAAAGGTTTTAATTCTGATCACTTTAAAACAGTGAATCTGTATCAAAAGGATTAAATCTTGCCTCAAATTCTAGCAAACAGCCATCTCACCTTTTCTAGTCAAACTTCAATTTTCAAAAGGGTTACCTTTTGTAAAGCCGTGCAAACATTTAATGCTTCAACTATCACCAAAACTGGTCACCACTAATGTTCCCTCAAATTCTATATGATTACATTTAAGTGACAATCAAATATTGTTGTCTATAGTTATTATCTTTTGTAAAGCTGTGCCAACATTTATAATACTTATTCAACTAACATTCTCTCAGATTCAAGTGTTCATATTTAGGTGACAAAGCTCTGTTGTTAACAGTCACACCTCTTGTATTAAGCTGCACTGGCCTAGTCAGCTTTCACTATATTCACACTACCATGGCTTATATAGGTGTCTTTAATTTTAGTGAATACATTTTGGTGACAAAGCTCTGTTGTACACCTGTGCAGACACTGTCGGCTTTATATTGACTCTAAACCACCATAGTCACCTTGTTCGAAAATATAAGGACACAGATCGTGTTGTATAGC
The DNA here is from genome assembly GCF_006345805.1 of Octopus sinensis. NCBI lineage: Eukaryota > Metazoa > Mollusca > Cephalopoda > Octopoda > Octopodidae > Octopus > Octopus sinensis. The sequence continues at coordinate 35,882,609 of NC_043007.1, forward strand.
CAGCTGGAGACGATGTCCTAAACCAGGACTGACATGCTATGTTGGCAAAAATTTTTACTCCAAAGTATTGTTGCTGAATACTTCTTGTTTTGAGATCTAAAAATAGTAATTTTCTAATTCATAGGTCACTTTGAAAACTATATATTTCGAAAGGGAATTTGGCAGCGCCACCTCTAGCCAAACAATTATTCTCTGCAGATGAAAAGAAATAACTTATTTTTGAAGCCTAGTACTTATCCTATAAGTCTCTTTTGCCGAACCCCTAAGTTACAGGGACGTAAACACACCAGCATTGGTTGTCAAGCGATATTGGGGGGAACAAACACAGACACACACATATATATATGGGCTTCTTTCAGTTTCCGTCTACCAAATCCACTCACAAAGCTTTGGTTGGCCCAAGGCTATAGTAGAAGACACTTGCCCAAGGCCCCACGCAGTGGGACTGAACCCAGAACCATGTGGTCGGTAAGCAAGCTACCTTACCATACAGCCACTCCAGTTAAGCATTTTATCATATTTCTGTTGAAACACAGGCTTTGTTCCAATAAATTTTGAAAATAATAAAATGATTAGTAAAATAGTTTTGTCAAAGTTATCTTACTATTGGCTTTGGTACATACTTCAGTCTGGTATCTATATTATTACCTTTTATTTATTGAACTGCTAAGCTGAAGTACATAAAAACATTCACCATTACACTAGTTTTAACAATCAGTGTAAATACACACACACAAACATGCATAGACAACAAATTGGTGTTTAGAGCATACATTAACGTGAAGTTTTGATGAAAGGTTTTAATTTAGGTCAGTTTAACTCTTTAGTGTTTAAATTGGTCATATCTGGCTCATGCATGCTACTCATTTATGTTCTAGCCTGCCAGATCCAGCCTATCACACCTATCTTTCAATGCTGTTATAAAATACACAATCACATCATCATAATTTCAAAGCTACAAAATAAAGCATGATTAATTAAAAAAACAATGTGAATGAAAAATCATTACATTTAACGGATGACTGTGTGGAGGCGTAGCAGTGGCTGTGTGGTAAGTAGATTGCTTACGAACCACATGGTTCCGGGTTCAGTCCCACTGCGTGGCACCTTGGGCAAGTGTCTTCTACTATAGCCTCGGGCTGACCAAAGCCTTGTGAGTGGATTTGGTAGATGGAAACTGAAAGAAGCCCGTCGCATATATATATGTGCGTGTGTCTGTGTTTGTCCCCACAGATACACACAGCAGCTTAGAGTAGGCTCGAAATTAGAGATTATTCTTTGTGGCTAATGGCGTGAGTCCTGATTGAAAGAAGAAGAACAACAACAATATGAGACTTTCTACATTTCTACTCTACATATAATGTATTTACACTTTAATTATTTTATTTCAATTCTTTTACTGTGAATATGCCGGAGTACTACCGTCAGGAGCTTAGCTATTTATTCATATCAGCCTTGGTACATACTTCAATCTGGTATCTATAGTATTACCTTTTATTTATTGAACTGCTAAGCTGAAGTACATAAAACAATTCACCATTACACTAGTTTTAACAATCAGTGTAAATACACACACAAGCATGCATAGACAACAAACCTCAATTCTACAAAGGGTTACCATCTACTAGCTTCCACTTAAAGTGTTGGTCAAAGTGAGGCAACAGCAGAAGGCATTTGTTTCTGCCTAAGGTGGGTGTGTCATGCAATGGGATCAAATCCAGAATCACTTGGTTACAAAATGAACTTCTTAACCCTTTCATTACCAGCCCGGCTGAAACCGGCTCTGGCTCTGTAGTACAAATGTCTTGTTTTCATAAGTTTTGGATTAAAATCTTCCACCAAACTTGAGTCACAATTTACATTTCTAACACGAGCTGAATGATATCCATGTTATTTTACTAAATTTTTTGTTATATTTAAAGCAGTTGAAAGAAACACAGAGCATCTCAAAATAAATACAGTAACGAAAGGGTTAAACACAGCTAATGCTTGGGTCATAAGGTTTTGTCTGAATGAAAATGAAATACCAAATGCGTTGTTTGAGTGTGCTTGTATGAAGTAGTAGTAGTAGTAGTAGTAGTAGTGGTGGTGGTGGTGGTGGTGGTGGTTTTTAGAAAGTGTCCTCATTCAAACAATTTCAACAAACCATTGAAGAAAAAAATTTAAAAAAACTCCTGCATGACTGCTCAGCCAACTAGAAACAGTAGCCAGATCTCACTCAAAAACACATCCTACTATTTTAATAGAAAAGGAAAAAAAAAAAAGGGAGGACACACTGGGTAATATGGAGCAATATATACTACTATGCCAGTGATTAAAGATGGGATGGTCATGGCTGGAACATTTTTAATCATCTGGCCTACTGGATCAGAGCCAAATATATTGGTGACTAAGCAACAGACAATAGCCATAGCAACAATTACACTCTGAGTCCCCGTCAGATAAATTTTACGAACTGAAAAGCTTATCTTTTCTGTTTTATCAGTGAAAAACACAAGATATAATAACATGGACACATTTTTTGTTTTTTACCAGTGCTAGCAAGGGTTAAATGAGAAGGTTTTTGAGGTAGGCTTTTTTTTTTCTTTTACAGCCGGATGTTCTAATTGCCACTAACTTTCAGCTGTTTTTCAAGTTTCCAGGTTAAGAAATTTTGATTCCATAGAAATTCACAAATGCAAAGCCAGTATATGATATGATTCGTTGACAGGATATGGGTTCAGTCCAACTGCGTGGTACCTTGGGCAAGTGCCTTCTACTATAGCCATGGGCGACGGAAACTGAAAGAAGCCCATCGTATGTATATATATATATATACCAGTTGTGTACTGGGGTCGATGTAATCGACTTAATCTCTTTGTCTGTCTTTGTTTGTCCTCTCTATGTTTAGCCGCTTGTGGGCAATAAAGAAATAAGAAACACTCATATTGGCTTCTGGTGCTAAGTGTAGTCTTGTTTATACCACTAGTGGGGAGATAAATCCATGTCACCTCCAACACCTCTGTTGCTAATAAATATTTTGTAAAAATGATAATATATGATATTGAAGTGTGTGTATGCATGAGAGGTGGGGGAGGGGCGAAAGAGAGAGAGAGAATCTATATATATATGTAAACCTGAAAACATGGCAAATTTAACTAATGATGAGCAGCATTCATTGATTTTTCAAACCTTACTCGACTCTCATCAGAACCCAATGTCTTTTTTCTAGGTTGAGCACTTATTCTATCCATCTCCTTTTGCCAAACTGCTAACTGATGGAAACATAAACCAGTGTTGGTTTGTTTATGTCTGGATGTCAACAGTAGACAAACAAAGATACACATACACATACATATACAATGGGCTTCCACAAAATTTCCTATTTCTTTATTGCCCACAAGGGGCCAAACATAGAGGGGACAAGTAAGGACAGACAAAGGGATTAAGTCGATTACATCGAATCCAGTGCGTAACTGGTACTTATTAAATCAACCCCGAAAGGATGAAAGGCAAAGTTGACCGCAGCGGAATTTGAACTCAGAACGTAGCGGTAGACGAAATACTGCCAAGCATTTCGCCTAGCGTGCTAATGTTTCTGCCACAAAGTTTCCATCAATCAAATTTACTTACAGGGCATTTATTGGTTAGTCAAAGCAATAGTAGAAAAACACTCAAGGTACCATGCAGTGTGTTTGAACGTGAAATCATGTATTTACAAAGTGAATTTCTTAACCACACAGCCATACTTGCACTTATATTCTAAATGAGTGTGTGCACACATGCAAATATCTATAACCCTTTAGTGTTTAAACCGGCCGTATCTGGCCCAGATATTCCACCTGTTTTATATTCAAACTGGCGATATCTAGCCTCTCACACCTAACCTATATTGACATTCTAAAAATAAACAATCACGTCATTGAAACCTCAAAGCTAGAAGATAATGCATGATTAACTCAAAACAATTTGAGTGAAAAGATATTACATTTAACAGAGTAATCTGAACACTAAAGGGTTAAATGTTGATATCCCACAGCTTCATTTGTGACCACTTGACCGAAACATTGAGATGTTTACGTTTCTTGGTGACATTAGGACTGGTCATTCTTCATCAGTACATCTCAGTACAGTCTCAGAGAAATGAGCAGCAAAACTATCAATCCAGTCAACAAACCTAGTAACTACAGAGAACTAGAGCTACTAATTTGTATAACATAAGTGTTTCACACTTCATTTAAAATATCAGCAGTCTGTCAACTGCTAAATATATATATATACATTCACTTTAGAGAGTTGGTATTTTGCTCAAAATATTTTGAATATTTTGTGTAAAAGAATTCAACTTACTGCAATATAGGGCAAGAAGGAAAATGAAAACATTTTGTAGCATAATTTTCCATAGAGTTTTACAAAACTGGATTGCTTCTAGAATGACAAAATGTCTAATAAAACAAAAAAAAAAACCCAAAAAATAATCAGGTAGCTAATAACTGAATAATTGTGTGACATTTTTATGGGGTTCAAATGTTGCTGGTAATTTAAAACTAAAACACTTGTTGATCTTTCAATCCGAAAACCTCACAAACTGTTAAAAGTTCAGCAAGTACTCTGTACAAGTTTATGGACAGCAAAAATCTTGTCTTACAAAACCCTTGATTCAAGGGTTGTTTTTATCATGAAAGTAAAGGATTTTGTCACACTTATAGATTTAGATTTTAAAATTTTAACAGTTTCAGGTAATGAATGCTACAAGTCAATGATGTGCATTGAGTGACTTTTACTAAAATGTTATGCTATTTTTACCACTGAATGTGGCATCGCTGTTACACAGCCAATGGACTTGGGAGTTTCAGTAATGTTCAAGATAACCTGCTTGTGGAAGGCTTTTGTCCAGGATATTGGTACGAAAATATATCTTTTACTTGTTTCAGTCATTGGACTGCAGCCATGCTGGGGCATCACCATGAAGAATTTTTAGTTGAATGAATTGATCCTGGTACTTATTCTTTTTGTTAAGCCTGGTACTTATTTTATTAGTCTCTTTTGCCAAACTGCTAAGTTATGGGGAGTAAACACATCAAAACTGGTTTTCAAGCAGTGGTGGAAGACAAACACACACACGTTGGGCTTCTTTCAGTTTCTGCCCAGAGACCTTGTGCTTGAGGAGACCTATTGAGTCAAGTACATCAACATCAAAATAAATATCAAATGGAAATTGTAGTTGTGATAACCTGTGCTGGTGGCATGTAAAAAGCACCATCCGAACGTGTTCGATGCCAGCGCCGCCTTGACTGCCTTCTGTACCGGTGGCACATAAAAAGCACCAACCGATCATGGCTGCTGCCAGCCTGCCGGTGGCACATAAAAAGCATACACTACACTCACGGAGTGGTTGGCGTTAGGAAGGGCATCCAGCTGTAGAAACACTGCCAAATCAGACTGGTGCAGCCTCCTGGCTTCCGAGACCCCGGTCGAACTGCCCAACACATGCTAGCACGGAAAACGGACGTTAAATGATGATGATATTCCATTCCCAAGGCTTTGGTCAGCCTGAGGCTATAGTAGAAGACACTTGCCTCAGGTGCTAAAGGGGGACTGAACCCAGAACCATGTGTTTAGGAAGCAAGATCCTTACCACACAGTGATGCCTGCACCTATATGAACTAAATTTTTATTTTTTGAAATACCTTACAGAAAACAATATAAAAATCAATATAAATAGGAAAAGAAATAAATAAGATTCAGTTTATTTTATGAATGTATTGACTTGAATCAGCAAATGCAAAAGCAGTTTCTTTAAATATTTCTAAAACAGATGTTTGCTTTGATATTTTTTTTTCATTGTTCATAACCCTGTAGGTGTTGAGTGCATTTTTAATTTGTTTTCTGACTTGTGTTGTTTTTCAGTACATTTGAATCCTTATCTATTATCATGGTGTTAAGAAGAACATCCAACTATAGAAACCATGTCAACTAAATCATTGGAGCAAGATATGGTCTTCTGACTTGGATCCTGTCAACCCATCCAATACATTACCAGTATGGAAAGCGGGCATAGAATAATGAAAATTATGATTTTCCCAAAATCTTAAGTTAACTTTGAGATCTTTAATCCATTTGTTACTATATTTCTCTTGAAAAAACTGACTTTATTTTAATTAATTTTTAAAATAATGAAAAATTTTCTTTTCTCAAAATAACTTTGTCATTATTAAACTGGTGTTTGGAATAAAAAGTAACAAAAAATTTGATGGGAAATTTTAACCCAGGCGTTCTCAACTGGATTCCATATAAGATTATTGGGGTCCATGGATGCAATATAATAAATTGGGGGTCAATGGTAATTTTTCAGGGGCCATGAAAAAGATTGTGCTTTAGACCAGTAAAGTTTACATGTAATAACCTGGTTATATATTCACAATACACAAAATATTTTGACAATTTTTATACAAGTCCTAATCTCTCTATATATAAACGGTAAAATGTCTGCATGTGTGTCCTTTATACAAATCCACAATTTTTTCAGTTAGAGCGCTTGCACTTTCTATGGTCATTCAAAACCGTCCAAGGGTGGTCGTGCACATCTTTACATTTCCCCAGTCACCCCGCAAAGCCATTAAAAAATCAATAGAAGTGACTTTTTTGTGAATTTTTTATCCAAAACCCAATAAAATGCCCGAAACTTGATACGCCAATTGAATGCCAGCTAGCTGTATGTGATTGGTCGGAGATTTGGACAGTACTCGCTTGTATGTGTGCACGCACGCAGCTATATATGCATGCACTAGCACTATCCGGCGTTGCCGGGTCATAGTGCCAGTAATATTTAATTATGAAAATGCAATAGGATTTCATTTTGGCTATGGGAGTCCACCAAAATAAAGCAGGAATTAAGGGGGTCCATATGTAAAAAATGGTTGAGAACCCCTGTTTTATCAAATATAATTCTTATTTATTCACATTGCTTTGAATTAATCACATATTATCTAGTAGCTTCATGATTTCAAATGATGTGATTGCTTACTTTCAGAATGACATTGTAGGGTAGGTGTGAGAAGTCAAACCTGACTGGTTTGAACTTAAAACAGGCAGCCTATTTGGGCCAGATATGGTCAATTTAACCCTTTAGCATTCAAATTAGCCATATCTGGCCCAAATATTTTACCTGTTTTATGTTCAAACCAATCAGATCTGGCCTATCACACCTGCCCTACAATGTCATTCTAAAACTGAACAATTACATCATCAAAATCTCAGAGCTACAAGATAATGCATGGTTAATTGAAATGCTAAAGGCTAAAAGGTTAGATGGTGAAGGTACCGTAGCAGAGTTTTATACTTGGATGCTTTTCTTGTTGCTAATCTTCACCTGTTTTTTTCAAGAACCACCTCTTTTTTTTTTTTTTATTCCAGAGGAATTCAAAAGTACAGATAGTTGTTTTGTTGATAGGAAATGTCAACAAACATCACCAGCTGCAGTCCAGCCACAAACAGTGTAGATTGTAAACACTCACACACATACACATATGTATGTGCATGCACCTGCTCACACACAGAGTTCGAATTAGAAACACCATGGCTAAAGAGTGCTTTCAACTGTGTAACTAATCAATGAGAGCTGACCTGAGGCTAAACACAACTTTATGGGTCAAAAAACAAGCGTCAATGCGATCACTCAAATGGCTAAAAATAGCAGCCAAATCTACCTCAAATCACATCCTACTGTTTTTGAAAAGTAAGGATGCATTCGGCAATATAGCCAAAGGTTATACAAAACAGGGGATGGTCAAAATTGGAATGTCTTTAATCACAAGTCTGATTGATGAAAGCTGACCGGAGATCAAATAATAATACACATTTCAAGATGAGCTAATAGTTAAGTTTCTACACAGTACTCTTTTACTAGTTTCAGCCACGTGACTGTGGCCATGCTGGAGCACCGCCTTTTTTCGAGCAAATCGACCCCAGGTCTTATTCTTTGTAAGCCTAGTACTTGTTCTATCGGTCTCTTTTGTCAAACCACTAAGTTACGGGGACATAAACACACCAGCATCGGTTGTCAAGCAATGTTGGGGGGACGAACACAGACACAAAAACATATACACACACACACATATATACATACAACGGGCTTCTTTCAGTTTCCGTCTACCACATCCACTCACAAGGCTTTGGTCAGCCCGAGGCTATAGTGGAAGACACTTGCCCAAGGTGCCACGCAGGGAGACTGAACTCGGAACCATGTGGTTGGTAAGCAAGCTACTTACCACACAGCCACTCCAACTTTTTAGAAACAGCAGCCTTATGTCTCCCAAATCACACCCTCTCCACCTTAAAAAGAAAGATATCACATTAAATAATGTAGTCCTAGATACATTATACTTGGCAGGAGGAGGGGGATGGTCAAGATGGTTACAAGTAGAACATTCTTGAGTGTACATAGGTCTACTTGACCAGAGCTCACCTGGAGCTAAAAAGCAACTTCAAGACAGAGCTTAGAACAATTCACGGATATTTATGTATCTGTTTTGCTGGATGACCCCATCTGAAAATGAAGGTCTAAAAGAACCCAAGTCTAAGTCTCCATAATAACAACTTCACCAATATCGGGGGTCACCTGAAAACACACAATAACCCAGAAATATTCAAAGGAAAGAAAAATTTAGTGAACAAGTATCAACTATTACAACCAGGAAATGCAATGATGTGTGGATCCAAAGACACAGTTTTCAGTGATGTAAAAGTACTGACAAGGTATACTAACACAGATTAGACATATGAATGACTTATCTGTTTTGAGTTTGAAATATTAGTTTCAAATTTTAGCACAAGGCCAGCAATTTTCATGGGAGGGAGTAAGTCGATTACATCACCCCTGGTGCTCAACTGGTACTTATGTTATCAACCTCAAAAGGATGAAAGGTAAAGTTGACCCCGTTGAAATTTGAACTCAGAACTTAAAAACAGATGAAATGCGGTTAAGCATTTTGCACAGGCTGCTAATGATTCTGCCAACTAGCCACATTATAGGCTTGAAATATTAACCTCTCTTTATATTTCACATATATATCCACCTACACAGACACACTGACATTTATTTTACCAAATTGTGTGTGTTAATTTACCAAATTGTGTACATAAATATATATATGGGTACACACACACATTGTAATCCCAAGTATATTCGGCAATATCAGTAGCATGCAGCAATGTTAAGGCATAAGTGAACTTTTACGTTCATTAAAAATTATGTTTCTGACATAAACTAATACAGACAAATTCACTACAGTTACCATGGAGAAAAAAATTCTCTCTTGTGGTGAAAGGTGCAAAAACACCATATCTGCCCGGTGTTTCCCCCATATCAGATTCCCAGCTCTTAAGCCATTATCAATGGGAAATACTGAATAGAGATAACTCTGGGCAGATTTGAAGCCATAACTTCAACTAAAACACTGTCAACAACATTGACTGGGTTGCACTATCAGACCACCAGATCAGGAGAATTTCAGTAGTATCAGAGCCAAGCAATGTTTAGATATGATGTTTTCATACCTTTTACCGTAAGAGAGATTTTTTTTTTACTCTGCAGTAACTGCAGTGAATTTACTGTTAGCTGTTGAAATGTGTCACAAACATTATCAAAACTAACCTAAAGTTCACATAAAATATATATTTGTAATCATCAGCATCATCATCGCTTAACATCCATTGAATGATGTTAAGTATTATATATATATATATATATATATATTATATATATATATATAGATATATGCATATGTATGTATGCATGTGTGTGTGTGTCTGTGTACATATACATAAATGCATCATTTCAAATAGTTTACTGAGATTCTGTGAAAAACGTCTCGAACAACTAACTACACTAGCCGGTTTGACAGCTAATAGATGCAAAAGAAGACAGGAGACAGAGAATGGGTTGAGGAGGTGAAGTTGCGGGGCATTTTTTCTATAATTTCAAAAAAAAAAAAAAAAAAAACTAACGTTGAGAAAACGAGGAAGGGAGGAGGTAAAAAGGACAAAATAAATAAATTTATATCTTTAGAACGGCCTTTTCTTTTTATTTCTTGTTTGTCTAGTCTTTCATTATCTTCTCTCACACTCTATACACTTTCATTTCAAATGTCAAGTGGAAAACAGTGGCCTTGAAATAAGTCATGAAATTTACTTTCTAAAGCAAGTGATTTGACATAAAAACAATTGATCGACAGAATTGGTAGAGCTTTTCATGAAATAATTTAGTCATTGTTTTTACTTGCTGGGGGTCTGAAGGAAAGGGTAATAGTTTTTGCTTCAAACTCATCTGTCTAGAAAGGTCTGTGAAGGCCCTCCTAGATTGGTGCAATTAACACCACTGCTACTGCTTCTGAACCTTCGTAAGTCGACATCTACATGGAAAGACGTAAACCAGGAGGGAATTTTAAGGGGCTGATGTTTTGGGCAGTAAGGACTGGGTAAAGTGATTAGTGTAAGAAGGAGCCTGAGGCAGGGATAGATACTACAGCAGTTATGAGACGAGGAGAGATGTGTGAGTGAGAAGCACCCAGTGGGGTTGGCACAAACTCAGCTATTTCCATGGAACAGAGACCCTTATAGTAGTAGTTGAAAAAGGTAATGAGCAGAGACAGCATAACTGAGGGCCAAAGACTGGAATGTTTGTGAGCAACTTTATGCCAATCTGTCTTGTGGCCCTTTTCTGGATATGATTGAGGATGTCTCTGTGTACAATGACAGCACTGTCCTAGACGTGGGGGTGGTAGTCTGTTGCAGGTTCTACTTGAACTTTGTATAGTATCTCTTTACATTCTAAGTTCAAAGCCCACTAAAGATATTTCCATTCATCCTTTGAAGACAAGTGGAATGAAAAAAAATCTGTTACTTGAAAAATAGGTAAGAGTTAAAGACAGGATGGGCATTTAGCTGTAAAACAATACCTCAATAATATGTACCCACCTAACTCATGCTAGCATGGGAAAACAAATGAATCTATATAATCAATTGATATAACACAACTGTGTCAATGTTTTCTTGATTATAATCTTTTTAGAATTTAGAAGCTAGTAATTCTATCTTGAAATCAATGCCTTGCCCAACCAGACAAGAAGAAAAGAAGTTGGAACATGAATATTACTCAACTACTGTTTATTCATTTTAGAGTGGTTAACAGATCAGTTTGCTACATATATTTAGCAACATATGACAAATGTGGTAAAAAAAATGTACATAAATTATGCACTGAAAAACAACTAAACAACACAATGTCATATGAAATTACATTTCTGAATTTGTGACAAACTAAAGATCAAATTTTAAAAATTACTGTCATGTGGTAAGAAATTTGCTTCCCGGTTACACGATTCCAGGTTTGGTCCCACTGCATTGCACCTTATGCAAGTGTCTTCTACAATAGCCTTAGGACAACCAAAGACTTGTGAATGGATTTGGTAGATGGAAACTGAAATAAGCCCATCATATGTGTGTGTTTATAGTAGTGTGTGTGTGTTCCCCTCCACTACTTGACAACCAGTGTTGGTGTGTTTACATCCCAATAACTAGCAGTTCAAAAGTGACCGAGAGAATAAGTATCAGGTTGAAAAAAAAAAACTACTAAGGTCAATTCATTCAACTAAAAATACTTCAATGCAGTGCTCCAGCATGACTGAAGCAAGTAAAAGAAAAAAGGTAGCTATCATGGAAATTTCATAAGAAAAACAGTGCCACTTTAGCATGCAGTCTACCTGGCCATTTATGCTTTAGCATGTGGTCTACCTCACCTTCTAAACTTCAATGTGCAGTCTAATCTCTACAACAACTTTGTACTATAAGCCAAGTGGACTCACTCGTAGCATGACAGCTGCTGCTCTTTTGCAATAGTTGAAGATGTTGCACACTGCAGCATAGTAGTTAGGACTAATGAAAATATTGATGTTGCAGCTATTTCTGTGTTCTGTTTTTTTCCTACCGCATGCATTTACATCTGCTTTTCCATGCCAGCATGGATTAGACAAATACATACCGACGTGCTGTTTTACAGCTGGCAGCCCTTCCTATCACTACCTGTTTTCTTTTCTTTTCCTTTTTCCAAGCGTGATCGTTGCCAGAGTGGCTATTTAGCCTCCGTGCCGGTGGTATGTAAAAGGCACCATTCGAGTGTGATCGTTACCAGCATCGCCTTACTAGCACCTGTGCCGGTCCCATGTGTAAAAGATTCGAGCGAGGTCGTAGCCAGTACCGCCTGACTGGCCCCGTGCCAGTGGCACGTAAAGGCACCCACTGCACTCTCAGAGTGGCTGACATTAAGAAGGGCATCCAGCTGTAGAAACTCTGCCAGATCAAGATTGAAGCCTGGTGCAGCCATATGGTTCGCCAGCCCTCAGTCAAATCGTCCAACCCATGCTAGCATGGAAAGCGGACATTAAACGATGATGATGATGATGATGATGATGATATTCATCCCACACAATTTTAAAAAAGTAGAATACTGGATGATTTGTTGACTGAGAAATACCAACAACACTTCTTATAACTCAGCTGTGTGTGTGTGTATGGGTGGGGATAACGGATGGAAGAGAAATAGACAGACAGACAAATAGATAGATGTACACACACAATGGGATTTGAACAGTTTCCATCTATGAAATTCACTCATGAAGCATTGGTTAGCCAAAGGTTATAGCAGTTGACATTTGCACAAGGTGACACTCAGAACAAGGGGAAGAGATAATGGCTTTAAGATGTACTCTTGGATTGGTGTATATATGCCTGAATGTTTAGAAGTGATTATTCATGAGGTGGCAAGGACTGGGGTGGGGGTGTTAAAGCTTCTTGCAGAAATGACCTGTGCCACTTGGATATAAACTGTCATGATATGTAGTGCACTGTGAATGTGCATAGCTCAGTGGTTAGAACATCGGGCACACAACCATGAGGTAGTGAGTTCAATTCCTGGACCAGGCTATGTGCTGTGTTCTTCAGCAAGACACTTTATTTTCACGTTGCTCCAGTTCACTCATCTGTAGAAATGAGTTGCAACATCACTGGTGCCAAGCTGTATCAGCCTTGGCCCTTCCCTTGGGTAACATTGGTGGCTAGGAGAGGGGAGGATGGAAATGCATAGGTGACTGCTGGTCTTCCATAAACAACCTTGCCCGGACTTGTGCCTCTGAGGGTAACTTCCTTGGTCCAACCCCTTGATTATTCATGACAGAAGGAGGTCTTTACCCTTTATGTAGTGCATTGTTTTGTGCTTTGTATAGAGAGATCATGAACTCAGACTAGACTAGGCTATTTTATGAACATATTTCTTTTGTGCTGTTTGTGAATGATCTAAAGTATGTTTGTGTATCATTTTGCCCTCTTCATTGTGTCTTTTAAGTGTTACAGATTTCGTGGAATAATTTTATTTAACCCTTTATCATTTAAATCAACATTCTATGGCCAAAATAGTCTGCCTGTTTTATCTTCAAACCAACCAGACCTGCCCTCTCATCTACCATACAATGTCATTATAAAAATAAGCACATGGTTCCGAGTTCAGTCCCACTGCATGGCATCTTGGGTAAATGTCTTCTACTATAGCCTCGGGCCAACCAAAGCTTTGTAAGTGGATTTGGTAGACGGAAACTGAAAGAAGCTCGTCGTATATATGTGTATATATATATATACGAGTGTATATGTGTGTCTGTGTTTGTTCCTCCAACATCGCTTCACAACTGATGCTGGTGTGTTTCCATCCCAGTAACTTAGCGGTTCGGCAAAAGAGACCGATAGAGTAAGTACTAGGCTTACAAAGAATAAGTCCTGGGGTCGATTTGCTCGACTAAATGGCCACAGTCAAATGACTGAAACAAGTAAAAAAGAGAAATACATCATTGAAATCTCAAAGCTACAAGATAGTATATGATCAATTCAAAACAATGTGAATAAATAAGAGTTACCCTCTCTCTCTTTCGGAGAGGCACTGAGCAGCTATACGCACATATACACACACGGCAGTAACTTCCACCTACCGAATTCAATCACAAAGCTCCGGTCGGCTCGGGGCTATAGCGGAAGACACCTACTCAAAGTGCCACGCAATGGGACTGAACCCAAAACCATGTAGCTAGGAAGCAAGCTCCCTAACCACACAGCCATGCCCGACAATAATTTGAATGCTGAAGAGTTAACCTGTAGTATTGTAATCCTCAGTGTGGGCATTTAGTATATTATATTATCAAGTGTTCAAGTGTGGCATTTGTTTGTATCTGATCTTCCTGGCGTTGCTAGTAAGAAGAGACCCAATGGATCTGGTAGGTGCTGGTTTAAGTTTTATTTCTGGAACTAGATTCCTAAGCAATTGATGTAGAGTTAGAGTAGTTGTACTGCAGTGTCTGGAGAATAGCGAGGAGGTATGAATATGATGTCATCTGTGTATATGTTTCAATGTGTGGGATGGTCGTATAGAAATATGATGATACTCCTTTCAGGAATTTACAAGTTCTGGAAATGTTGTTCATATGTTTGGCAACTTGACAGACAGAGTGCTAGCCTTAATAAGAGTGTGTTCCTATTTGATTGGGAATATAATGGGTATTAACCCTTTTGTTACAATATTTGTGCTGTGTTTCTTTCAATTAATTTTAAATTTAACAAAGAATTTTGTAAAATAACTTAGTTATCATTAAGCTAGTGTTAGGTACATAAATTGTAACTAAGGTTTGGTGGAAGGTTTTAATTGAAAACAAGACATTTGTATTACAAAGCTAGAAGCAGTTTCAGCCAGGTTGGCATTGAAAGGGTTAATCATGAGTAGAAGATCTTTAGAGGATGGAGAAGAAATAAAGGAAGCTTGATTGCATCATCCAATGCCCACCTTGTCTCTTATAACAGCGAAAACACTTAGACAACTTGCAAATATTTAGCATACCTAGGACTATGTCCCAAAGAGAGGTTCTTCTCTTTAGGCCAAATGTTTCAACCCCAACAGCTGCTGATACTCCACAAAGCTCAGGTGAGGTTCACAATGGAAATACTGCTCCCACATCTGGGACAGTGCCACTGCTCCACACACTGACAGCCTAAATTGCATTCAAAGGACCACTCGAATGACTGGTACTCCATCTCTAACAGACTCACGCCCATAGGCATACTGTCAACACCTTCTGATTTTTCTATCACTACTATAATAACCTTGCTTCTCAGATTTGGCTGATTTTGTACCACCACAAATCATGACCCCCAACCCATTTTCTCTCCATCTCTTATCACCCTTGGTGCATCCAACAACCCCTTTTCCTGGTGCTGTAACAGTAGGAGCCATATCACATCTGCTTTGATGTTCTGATGGGCTGCCTGCACTTTTAACAGAGTCGTTCTTTTATAAAACTCTATCTCTCTCTTTGCCTGTGTCATTTTATTGCAGACATTGACACAATCTACATATGTTCAGGTTGAACATTAATCAGCCATCAGTGAAAAGAAGAGAGTCCTGCAAATGACATAGGCACTGCTTCTACTCCTCCTCCTTTTACCTGTCATAAACTTATCAACTCTCAAAGTTCAAAAATTTGTATTGTGAAAACCGTTATCTATGAGATCATTGAAGAAGTCTTCTGATGGTGAGTAAGAAGGTGTGTGTGTCCAGCAACACACACACACACAGATGTATATCATTGTCATCATTTAACATACATTTTCCCTTGATTGTATGGACCACAATTAATCTATCGAAGCAGATTTTCTAGGACAAGATGTCGTTTGTGTCATGAACCATCGCCTGTTTCCAAGCAAGGTAACACTGCCCAAGACCAGACATGGTTTTCGAGGAAGACTGAAAATGAAGAACACCTCAGAATGAAGGTGATGCTCATTTACTACCACCATATGATGCCAAAACAAGAATATACACACACACACACACAAGTCTCCTTCCACCAAATCCATTCACAAGGCTTTGGTCAGTACAGGGTTATAGTACAAGACACCCAAAAGTACCATACAGTGGTACTGAACCCAAAAGCACTTGGTTAGGAGACAAGATTCACAACCATACCTGTGCCTTATATATATATATATATATATATATATATATATATATATATATATATACACACACACACATACATGTGTATATAGTTATATATACATACACATGCACTTACATGTATACATATATATATATATATACACGAGCAAAATGCCCCCACCCCGTCCAATGAACGGTGCTGAGTTGTCAAACATTTAAACCAAATTTTCTCAAAACAACTTGTCCGACCGTCCCATAGGCCTCCCTTTGAGAAACACTGATTTAACCTAAATTTGAGACACCAGCAAAAGAAGAAATAAAGATAGACTTTTTTTTCTATTCCAAAGAAAAACGATTTTATTCACACAAATATACAACCGAAGAGTTTAAAAGTACCAGTAATGATAAGGCTGTTGACTGGGAGAACACAAACATGGTTTAAACAGTAAGCTTGGCAGGAAAGAAATGTGCCTTTAAGCAGTACAAAAATAACAAAAAATGGAAGGTGCAGTTATGTACAGGTTGACGGAAGAAAAGCAGGACAGAAAGGGCTTTATCGATCGCATTCTCACCTGGAATCGAGCTTTGTAATTTTTTCAAGACTTATATACACCCTGATACCGTCGGTATCTACATGTCAAATTTGAGCGCAATCGGATGGAGGATGCCCAAGATCCGAGAACAGACAGAACGGATTTTATATAAGAGATATACACACACACGTGTGTGTGTATAATATAGTCTTCTGCTAAATCACTGCTAGACAGAACAACAGACAAGCTACATATTCTGTTAATTATAGTATTTGTGTAACATAGTTCCATCCTGTTCGTCCCATATAGTAATATCAAGGGTTGTTATTCCTATCAGGAATAAAGTGGCTTTGCACCCTCATTCATGCATAAAGCATATGTTGTACCAAGATGATTTGTCCTGATTCCTAAATATAAAGTCACTTGCTTGAAGAGGAATGCATTGAACCAATGATTGGCTTGTCAGAAACTTAGAAATAATGAAGCTATTGTTTAAAAATTATGATATTAAGTAAATAAATAAATATAGGAAAACAAACTACCAAGATATTTTATATATATATATATACTATATATATATGTATATATATACACACACCTCCACCCCTCACAGTGATGGGCAATTAAACCAGTTGTGTATATACATACATACATATGAAGGTATACATGCATATATGTAAGTATTTGTATGTTGTGTATATATATATTTGTAATTATGTACTATCTGTGTATATCCCACTGATGAGGCAGAGTATATTTTTATACAGAGTCAGAAATCTGGATCTGGGATTATCCAATAGTTTTTTTGTTAGTTTATTTGTCTGTTTGTCTTTTCACATTGTGCTGTATGAATACATGAAGTGGTTTTAGAGTCAAGTTTTGACTGCTATCTCTAGCATGGTGGTATCTCTTAGATACCCTTAATTATAATTATATATATGTGTATCATGTATATGTTGCAAGATGTTTGCTTCCCATCCCAAATGGTTCCAGCTTCAGTCCAACTGCATGGTACCATGGGCAAGTGTTTTCTACTATAGCCTTTAGCCAATCAAAGCCTTGTGAGTGGGTTTGCAAAAGTGAAACCGAAAGAAGCCCATAGTGTGTGTGCCTGACCCCTGTCATCACTGGACAATCAGTGTTGGCCTGTTTACATCCCTGTAACTTAGGGGTTCAGCAAAGAAGATAGACAGAATAAGTACCAGACTTGAAAAAACTATGAGTACTAGGGTTGATTCATTCAAGAATTCTTCAAGGTGGTGCTACAGCATGGCCACAATCTAATGACTGAAATAAGTAAAAGATAAATAAGATATTATTACATTTAAAAATATAAGAAAATTATGGGGCAAGTGAAATCGAATTTGGGGCGCTAACAGCTCCATCTGAGCAGGATCACTGCCAGAGCAGCGGTCTGGCTTCTGTGCCAGTGACACGTAAAAAGCACCATTTGAGCGTGATCATTACCAGCATCGCCTTACTGGCACTTGTGCCGGTGACATGTGAACAAAACATTCAAGCGAGGTCGTTGCCAGTGCTGCTGGACTGACTCCTGTGCAGGTGACATGTAAAAAACACCATTTGAGCTTGGCCATTGCCAGTACCGCCTGACTGGCCCTCGTGCCAGTGACACGTAAAAGCACCCACTACACTCTCAGAATGGTTGGCGTTAGGAAGGGCATCCAGCTGTAGAAACTCTGCCAGATCAGATTGGAGCCTGGTGCAGTCATCTGGTTCATCAGTCCTCAGTCAAATCATCCAACTCATGCTAGCATGGAAAGCGGACATTAAATGATGATGATGATATAGAAACTACTGAGATATGATTACTTGGGTCAATAGAACGAACTATTGTCATCCTCCAAAATTGGTGACCTTGTACCTACTTTTAAAAGCATTATTATTATTAGCAATAAACATCCACCAAGATCAACTTTGTCTTTCATCCTTTTGAGGTCAATTAGATAAAATACTAATCAAGTAATGGGGTTGATGTAATTGACGAACCCCCTCTCGTTAAAATCCTACCAAGGCTGATCATGCCTTTTATCCTGCCAAGGATGCTTTATACAATAATTGCTTGTCAAATATAAACATTTAAGGGTGGCGAGCTGGCAGAATTGTTAGCACACCAGGTGAAATGCTTAACGGTATTTTGTCTGCCGCTACGTTCTGAGCTCAAATTCCGCTGAGGCCGACTTTGCCTTTCATCCTTTCAGGGTCGATTAAATAAGTACCAGTTACGCACTGGGGTTGATATAATCGACTTAATCCGTTTGTCTGTCCTTGTTTGCCCTCTCTGTGTTTAGCCCCTTGTGGGTAGTAAAGAAATAGGTATTTCATCTGCCATTACCTTCTGAGTTCAAATTCCGCTGAGGCTGACTTATCCTTTCAGGGTCGATTTAATAAGTACCAGTTATGCACTGGGGTCAATGTAATCAACTTAATCCCTTTATCTGTCCTTCTTTGTCCCCTATGTTTAGCCCCCTGTGGGCTAGTAGGGAAAAAAAGAGAAAGTCCTGTATATTTTTCCCTTTTTTCTTTCTTTCTTTTCTTTTGTTTATTTGTCTCCAGCCCATTGAAGCAGAGAAAAGCAACACTGATGATGCTTAATTTTTCAGGACCTCAAAGATGCCAACTTCCTACTTTCTTTATTGGAGAAAGTTATCCTCAACCAGAGACCAAAGACCAAGTGTTATACCAGGTAATGGATTAAACCTTTATTCAAGAACTCAGAATGCAATCAGCTGGAACATATGCTACAAGGAATCTAACCTGATGCTCAAACTAATCTGCAAATATGCTACCCCAGAGAGGTGCTATATTTTAAAATCCCCAAAAGGGGAAAAGTCAAAGCTGATCTCTGGAACAATTGGCCCCAGAGAACAGAGAATCAAAACAAGTACTGCAATATATTTTGTCTTATTCTCTAATGACTGCCAAATTCACGATATGAGGGGTTGGGAGTCAACAAACCTCAACTCTTGTAATATAAACCTTCTGGTTCTATGACATAAAATTGTCTATTTCATAAGAATCTATATATAAATCATAACTATCCATCATAACTTATGCAAGAACCTATCTGCTGACATCATGATAAAGTTAATGATTTTTATTAAATTCTCACCAGATGTAGTCCATAAATTAGTCTAAGATAACCCTATAAAGATGAGATGGTATAGTCATGACTAGAATCAGATCAGTGGAGTTAGTACAGGAAAACTTCGATTCCAACTGAATCTCTCTATATATAAAGCTGAAGTTGTCTGTGTATGGCAGGTTTGGTAGCCTTCAACTAACACTATTCAACTAACAATTATTTACATAAAAAAGGTGCTTTTCTTCTATGAAAATCCCCATTTTTTATGATATTTTGACTGCTGTGTCGCCATTTTTCGGTGTATTTCAACCAGAAAAATGTTCACTTAAAAAGAATAACAAGCTACATAATGCAAAATTTTTACTTTTCAAAAATTCCAATTCATACATTTCCTTATATTGGTCGAATGCACACAACATCAGTATGCTTTTTAGCACCCTAACCTGTTTAAATTCTACAACTACATTCTTGTGACTTTTTAATATTATTTATCAACGATGATTGATCTTAAGTCAGAACTTATAAAAAAATAATTTTTTTTCTTTTTAAATGCAGCTGTTTTTTATGAAAAGGTTGTAGAGTAAGAGGATATAAAAGACAGACTATAAAAATACTAGGAAAAGAAAAACCAGAAACATCTTTGTCAGTTAAATTTTAGAGCAGATCAAAGTTGGAACTAAAACATCGAACACTTTGACATCTTTACAAATAATCATTTTAAAAGAAATAGATTCAGTTATATAGGCATAGTTGTGGCTAAGTGGTTAACAAGTTAATTTCTCAACCGTATGGTTCCGATTCGTGGAGGCGCAATGGCACAGTGGTTAGGGCAGCGGACTCACGGTCAGAGGATTGCAGTTTCGATTCCCAGACCAGGCGTTGTGTGTGTTTATTGAGCTAAAAGCTCCACGAGACTCTGGCAGGGGGTGATGGCGACACCTGTCGTACTCTTTCACCACAACTTTCTCTTCCTGTTTCTTGAGTAACGCTGCAATGGACTGGCATCCTGTCCAGCTGGGGGATACACATACTCCACAGAAACCGGGCCCATGAGCCTGGTTAGGCTTGAAAAGGGCAACGTTTATCGTTATGGTTCCGATTCAGTCCTACTTCACAACATTTTGGGCAAGTGCATTCTACTCTGACTGGCCTCAAGTTACCAAAAGCCTTGAGTGGATCTGGTCAATGGAAAGAAGCTCAATGTGCATGCAAATCTGTGGATACATGCTTATGTATGTATATGTTTGTAGCTTCTTGTCTTCACATCTTGTAATAGTTGTAACCGAGTGTCAGGGTCATACAATGTCATTCATTTCCAATATTCTGTGAGAACATGTCTGGTCATGAAGAAATGTTATCTCGTTCAGAAACAGGTGAGGATTAGCAACAGGAAGGGCATCTAACCATAGAAAACTTCCATCAATAAAACCTGTCCAGCTCATGGAAACATCGAAAAAGTGAACATTGAAAATGATGATGAAGATACGTGAAACCATATCTTTTTGAGATGAAAACATTGTTTGAATATAAAATTTAATAAAAGATTATATTGTAAAATATTAAAATACAAAATTTATTAAAGAAACACTACATCTGTAACATATAGGTTAAATCCAAAACCAAAATTTAATAATGTCTTGTTCTTAGAAATGGAATTGTTTCTATCATGTCCTCATATCCTGCTTCATAGACATCCTCAGATCTGACTTGATCATTTTTAGTGCAGAAAATAGATGTAGACATGGTTGTGTAGTAAAGAAGCTAGCTTCTCAATTATGCTTTATAGCATGGCACATTGGGCAGGTGTCTTCTACTTCAGCCCCAGGTCTGAGAGAACCCTTTAACATCTGTTTTCCATGCTGGCACGAGTTGGATAGTTGACAGGAGCTGGTCAGTTGAAGAGCCACCCAGGCTTCACGTCTGTTTTGGCATGGTTTCTACAGCTGGATGCCCTTCCTAATGCCAACCACTTAACAGAGCATACTGGGTGCGGTTAGGGTTAGAGTTAGCATGGGAGCTTTTTATGTGGCACCAGCATCCATAAACCAGCAAGATTAAGAAAGCTGAGTTGAAAAGGGATGCAGGGGACACCTCTGTCTTGATAACATGTAATGGTAGTAAATGAACATCGCCATCATAAAAGCGATGTTGTTCAATTTCCAGTCTTGCACGATAAAACATGCCTAGCTACAGGAAAATATGACCTTGCATTAAAACTGGTCAAAGTTGGCAACAGGAAGGGCATCTAGCTGCAGAAAATCTGCCTCAACAAATACTGTCTGAACCATATTTTAGATTAAAAAATAACTTTATCTTAATTTTGAAAAATAAAAGAAGTATAAAAAATCTGCATTATTTATGGGATGACCCAATAAACCTTATTTAACATGTTCATTATAGGCACAGGCATCGCTGTGTGGTAAGAAGCTTGCTTCCCAACACATGGTTCCGGGTTCAGTCTCATTGCATGACACCTTGGGCAAGTGTCTTCTCCTATAGCCTCGGGCCAACCAAAGCCTTGTGAGTGGATTTGGTACACAGAAACTGAAAGAACCCAATTGTATGTATATATATATATATATATATGTATATGTTTGTGTGTCTGTGCTTGTCCCCCCCACCATTGCTTGACAACCGATGTTAGTTTGTTTACGTCCCCGTGAAAACTGGACGTTAAATGATGAAATCAATCTAACAAATATCAGTGATATTTGGGAGCCCTTAACACATTAAAATATACTTTACATCTACTTGGAGTCATATCAGTACATTTTTACCAATCCCCCTGGCTTCAGTAGCCCAATAATTGGTTCAGACTGACTCCACAGCTGTGGCTAGAATGCCTTTGATCTTAGCTGTTTAATCATGGTTGATGAGAAGCTAAAAACAATAACAAAAGGGAAGGCATATTAGATAATGTAGTCGAAGATAAGTCTAAAAAATATATAGAATTGACATGG
Source organism: Octopus sinensis (assembly GCF_006345805.1). NCBI lineage: Eukaryota > Metazoa > Mollusca > Cephalopoda > Octopoda > Octopodidae > Octopus > Octopus sinensis. The sequence goes on from NC_043007.1 coordinate 35,905,214, forward strand.
ATTTTGCACCCTTTATCATGGGTGTATATGTTTAGGGTTGGTTGAGCTTGAGTAAACAACAGCTTGAGACTTTGGCCCTGCTTTGTTGTTGTAACTGCAGGTGTTACCATAAGGGGTACAAAGAGATCTAAAGATCTACAGCAGCAACACCAACCTTTCCTTTAAGCCATAAGCCACAGACAAAAGGAGGAGGTGGGACTATGCACGTGTTTGTGTGTATATATACATATACACACATATATATATCTTTTACTTGTTTCAGACACTGAGCTGCAGCCATGCTGGAGCACTGCCTTGAAGGGTTTATTAGCTGCGTAAATCAACCCCAATACTTATAAACAGAGCTGCGTAAGATCAATAGTCTTCATACTGACAACATGCAAGAATGCAGACGTGCAAGCATCCTACAATCTGATGACATCATTCATAGCTTAATGTGTTTTCCCACATTCTGTCTGTGAGAAAAATTTTCTTCTGGGACTATTTTTACAGTGAAAGATTTTCTCACGTTTCAGTATTCTTCTATTTGTTTCAGTGATTTGGCTGCAGCCATGCTGGAGCACTGCCTTTAGTTGAACAAATCGACCCCAGGACTGATTCTTTGTAAGTGTAGTACTTATTCTATCAGTGTCTTTTGCCGAACCAAGTTACGGGGGACATAAACAAACCAACGTCGGTTGTCAAGCAATGGTGGGGGTGGGGTGGGGGACAGACACAGACACACAAATATATACATATATAATTATACAACAGACATCTTTCAGTTTCTGTCTACCAAATCCACTCACAAGGCTTTGGTTGGCTTGAGGCTATAGGGGAAGTTATGATGGGGTTTTGTTTCACCAGGGTTTACAGGACATCCTCGTTGAGATCTACAGATTTTCCAGGATGAAGTTCATATTCTAGGCTGTAGTTTCTGGCTTGGAATTTCTGGAACCACCGTTGACACTGGCTTACGCTTATTGTCCGATCCCCATATACTGCATTATATTCCTTGCACTTTCCATTGCGCTGTTGTCTTTATTGAACTCATAAAGCAAAATATGCTCCTTTGTCACTTCCATTAAAGCTTTGAAAAAATGTTAAAATCGAACTGCACTCTTCAAAACTCGCACTAAGAATAAGGGCAAGGTAAAATTACTACCGGCTTTTAAAGCGAGTTGATGCAGGTAGTTTATCCTGGCCCCTCCGTTAGTTCATGCAATTGAAAAAACTGCATTATTTATGGGATGACCCAATACATGATTATGTATGTGTGTGTGTGTATTTACACACACATGTATAACATGGTTCAAGACGGTTTCTGTTTACCAAATTCGCTCACAAGCCATTGGTCGATTCAGGCTAGGCATGCCATTCAGAATGTTGTAGTTAGCCCATGACTAGAATATATTTCTTTACTACCCACAAGGGGCTAAACACAGAGTGGACAAACAAGGGCGGACAAACGGATTAAGTCGATTACATCTACTCCGGTGCGTAACTGGTACTTAATTTATCGACCCCGAAAGGATGAAAGGCAAAGTCGACCTCGGCGGAATTTGAACCCAGAACGTAACGGCAGACGAAATACGGCTACGCATTTCGCCCGGCGTGCTAACGTTTCTGCCAGTTCGCCAGAATAACCTATGCAATATGAAAGAGGTGAGTGGTACGACAATCATCACAGCTGTTTAACAACATATGTATAGCTCCCTAATCTTACTGGAAAAGTTTAACAGCTAGCCAGTCAGCCACCCAGCTTTGCGTTGAAGTTTCACCACATACCAATAATTATTTCCTTAAATTAGCAAAAAGGGAAACATTAAAGACAAGGTGAGGCTCTCCTCCGAATTCGATGTTGTTTAGTACCGTAGGTCACCTCTGACGAAAGGCGTTCCACTCATGAGCACACCGTTTTTTTCTTTTGGTATACTATATCTTATTTCTTTATTGCCCACAAGGGGCTAAACATAGAGGGGACAAACAAGGACAGACAAAGGGATTAAGTCAATTAGATCGACCCCAGTGCGTAACTGGTACTTAACTTATCGACCCCGAAAGGATGAAAGGCAAAGTCGACCTCGGCGAGACACACAGTATGTATCTTTCCTCTCTACATATTTTTTTTAAGATAAGAAAGAGCGATTTGAAGGAGATTTAGCTGTAATTTCTAGCAATCAAATAGAGCACGCAGGAAGCCCCACAAAACCCGACATTTTGAAGACATGTAATTGTAAGGTAAGAAAGAGTGATTTGAAGGAGATTTAGCTGTAATTTCTAGCAATCAAATCGAGCACGCAGGAAGCCCCACAAAACCTGACATTTTGAAGACTTGTAATCGTAAGGTAAGAACAAAAAAAACATATAAACAAAATCAAAGGCGAAGGAGGTGGGTATCACATGCGATAGCTAATAGATACGAACGGGGGCGGTGTCACGTGGGCGAGTAATCGATATTCGAAGAACACAAGAGTGCATGGTGCCAGCACTGGCAGGTCCAATAAACCGAGCATGCGCTTTCTTGTGATTGCAGTTAGCTTCCTGTGGTGTATCGATTAGATAGATATGCTATACATCAAAACCGAAAGAGTTCAGGGTCGAACGAAGTACAAAAAAAATAATAAGTCACCGACAATTGACATCGGTCTAATGACGATTACCGCGAAGCTTCAGAACTGTGTCAGGAACAAAAAGTATTAACATTCGTGTATGTGCGTATGCATATACATTATATATATATATATATTTCTATATATATATATATATGCATACACATGCACACACAATGTCCGTGCGTGTGAATGTCGAATGACCCCATTACAGAAATATGGCTCGTAAATCAGTTAAAATAACAAAATAAAGTCATATTAAGCATTAAGTATTTCGGACGAGTGAAGGTGTTTTGCAAGTAAGCCTGATGCGCATTCTTAACAGCTGACCTTATATGAGTTTAGTTGCCTATGGACAACAGGTCACCCGAAACACGATACGCTGGGCCTGAACGTCTTCGCTGGGTTTGCTAACACCCTTTTAATCTTCAAGCAGATATTGGGAAAGTGACATTAGATAATGTAGTCCCTTGATATATCGCTGAAAAGACCGAAACAGTCACAAATGGAATGACTGCTTTTAATCACACGTCTGCTCAATCAATGTTGACACAGAGCTGAACGACAACAACCTGATCACAAAATAATGGACTTAACAAAAATGCATGTAGTATAAAATAAACTAACAAGGATCCAAAGTGACTCCAATCAGATTTAACATGTCTTTCAACTGGTTAAATTTTGTAGAAATTTAGTTTAAAACCTGTAAACCTGATTAGAAAAGAAATAGACTAAATAGTAGAGATCAAAGGTTTCTACATTAGTACCGTTCACCATTAACAAGTTTGCCAATGGTTACTAAAATTTTGATAGTTGACATGAAGAAACATTGTGGAAATTCTTTTCTTTTCATTTTTTACACCTAATGTTCATTTAAAAAAAAAAAGAGGTTAAGCCTTAGTGCTTTACAAGAAAGAAGTACATAAGAAGAGAAGGAAATGAATGAAAAAATAAGCTAATTATACTCGAAAATGATTCAACCGATTATAATACCCTTTGACGTAGATTTCTAAACCTTCACAACAAATACTTGTTGACTATATATGTGAGTGTATATATATATGGAGAGAGAGAGAGAGGATAAGAAAGTAGGTGGTAAAAATTAAAATGGTTAATCGTCAGAAGTTATTAAGTTGACAATCCAGAAATAATTATAGAGCAATCTATATAAATATATTTTTTTTAAAAACTCAGATTTTGATGTCGTTTGATAAATGTATTTCTTTACAGCCCACAAGGGGCTAAACATAGAGGGGACAAACAAGGACAGACAAAGGGATTAAGTAGATTACATCGACCCCAGTTGGAAACTGGTACTTTATTTATCATGCACGAAACTCTCGGTGAAGTCACTTTTTAAGAGGGAGATAGGGGAGGAGAAAGACAAAATCATGAAAACAGTATATTGTGTTGTTTAGCCCCTGGACAGCTGATGGAGTAAACCTACTCGCAATTAAAATGAATCCACCCTCGACTATCCCTTATTTCCATATATTTTTCTTCACTTTCATCTGCTCATTCGCTTATGTTTTTCCCCCCCACATAAGTGTTTTGTCTGTCCTTGTGTTGCCCCCTCTGTGTTAGGCCTTTATGGATGGTGTAAAATATATATATTTCCAGATATTTTCTCTCGGGTGTAGTATAAAATAAGGACTACCTAATCTAATGCATCATCGTTCATTATTTTAAAGACAGAAGACGGTTTTTATGGAAATCTGACTGTTATTTCTCACAGATCGAGCAACCATATAGAGGCTATTTCACTAATTAGCAAACAAAACACGGGTAGGTAGAATATATTCTAACAGCAAAAGAGAAAAAAACACCAAGGTGCTGTTTACTAACCAAAAGAACAAAAGCCAAAATGTTGAACTAGAAATAAAATTACAGAAGACAGAAAACAAAAACACGCAAGGAGCGAGAAAGATGAGATTTTATATATAAAAAAAATATATATTGTCTTGGTAATATTACTAGCAAACATAACTAGAAAACAGGAAGTAAATTGAGGTTGATCTCATTTCTTCTTTTTTTTTAATATCGACCTGAGATTTAGATTTTTATAAGGTAGAGGGGGGGATTGGAGGTTGCGAGTAACATTTCCCAAGGACATTCTAACGATGTTGGAGGAATTAAATGGTTTCAGGTGAGAAATGAAACCGCCACACCAAATCATAAAATAATAGTTTCTTTTTAAAGATATATATATTTGTTTTAAATATTAGGGTAATATATCGTGTTTGTTGTTGGAGTCGATCTGTTCAACAATATATTAGTTACATGACCACATACAGTCACACATGGTGAGGCAACGAGGGAGGGGAAAACGAGCCTGTACATGGTCACACGAAATGCCATGAATAGCAGCCAAACCCCTTCTTAACTCATATACACTTAAAAGAAAAATGAAGATATGTTAGATGATTTAGTCTTAAGTATATAGAGAAAAAAATACTTGTGGGCTGACCTGGGGGTTTAAACAACATCTACGTTGTTAGAGAAAAGGGGCAATATAGAATAATGCATAGAATAAACACTGTAATTAGGTGAACATGGTTTGAAGCCTTTGTTCATAGACGTGTGAGATCAGAATTGGCCTGGGGCTAAATTACAACACTAATAATATCTGGTTAGTTAACTTGGTAGTGCAAAACATCATAGATAGGCATCATTGAACGAAGATAGCAAGTGCTTGTTGGCGGAGCCAGCAATGGGCGGTGTAAGATAAGAAAGGTCACCGCTGCCGCAAAGTGGTAGGGAGATTGTAAGGAGTCGAAATAGAGGACAAGCTGATATTTAAGAAAGAATAAAATCAAAAATTGACATGGGTATGATGTGGTGGGTATACATAGGAAATTCAGTGAAAAGGTGTAATGAGTAGGGAAGCTGATCGTGTCACGAGGTTAAGCGGAAAAGGTAACCATCTCATAGAAGAAATTTAGTGGAAATAAGACCTAAAATATATATATATAAATTGAATAATAAATATTTTAAATTTAGGCATTTGGCCAGCAATCTTGAAGGGAGGCATTCAGCCGATTACATAGCCCCAATACTGGAGTGATACTTTATTTCATCAACCCTGGCGGGGCCAAAAGACAAGGTTGACCTTGGCGGGATTGGGACTCACAAAAAGAGTAAAGCGCCGAAAATAAAATACTGCAAGGTATTTTATCGATAAGGTATTTTAACGATAATAATAATGGTTTCGGATTCTGGTACATGGCCTGAAATTTTAGCGGAGGAGTCTAGTCGATTTCACTGACCCAAGTACTTGACTGATACTTATTTCATCGACCCCCGTAAAGATGGAAAACAATGTTGATCTGGACGGGAATTGGATTGAGGGGTAAGAGCCGGAACAAATACTGCAAAGCATTTTGTCCAACGCTCAAACCTAATAATAACTATAATTATGATGTCAAATATAAAAATAATAAAGTGAAAATATAATAAAATAGTGATATGTGGGCCAGTAATGACCACTTAAGGGTTTTTTTTTATATCCAAACGGTAATAATTATAATTTAAAAAATACAAAATAAGGGCGTTATTTAAACAGATGTGTCGTGTGTACATTAGACAGAAGGATAAACTAACTAGAGTCAGTTATTTATTTTATTTATGAATGTATCATAAATAGTTCGAGTACTAAAGGATAGTTAGTTTTTATAAATTATACATAATACATACTTAAACACGTACACAAAAATCTAAAATACTTTTAAGATACCGTGTTTACACACACACACACACTTTACAGCGGATATTTAGCACTGTTTGTAATACAAGTATAACCTATAAATGATGATTTGTGTGTCTGTGTATGTATATATAAAGATGTGTGTTGTTTTTCAAAAACGATTGAAGATTGTGGGTGAGGTGGCGAGAATAATATCGGTGTTGTATGACGATGAGTGAAGGAAGGGCGAGAAAACTAGTAAGTCTGGAGACAAAAAAAAAGATAAATTAATGCAATTAATAAGTTAGCTTAGTGTAAACACGAGGGTGTGATACTTGGACTGCCTTAACTAGAATTCCGCCAAGAAATATATATAAAGACTATTCACTTAAAAGTTGTTGTTTCGCGCCAAGTAAACACTAATCAATCAAGATTCACCAGTGACCATCCTGTTTTATTTTCTTTTAGGTATAATGGCTGTGTGGTTAAAATGCTCTTCTCAACCACGTGGTTCGGCCCCATTGCACATTTTGGGCAGGTTACCACAGCTTCCAAAATCCCAACATCAGGCCCTAAGCGTGAAGATCTAAGATCAAAGAACTCCATCATTTTCTTATATACAGGACCATATCATTCAATGTAACAATTTTTTAAGTCGATGGGGTGTGATTTTTATTACCATATTTCTGTTGAAATATATTGCCTTTGCTTCAATTAATTTTAAAGTAATATTGAATTTAGTAAAAAACAACTTTGTTATTAATAAGCTAATGTTCAGAACAAAAATCAATATGAAATTTTGATGGAAGGTTTTTAATTTTGATCACTTCAAAACAGCAAATTTACATATTTATCTTCAGCTAGACACAAGCGGGTTTTATAACCTTCATTGAGCTTGACGGTTAGGTACTTAAAATAAAAAATGTTCATTTTTGAGACAGCCGGGCGTGATTCTAGGAAGATTTGATGACAAACAGGTCAAGCGTCACCTATTTTACTTAAAAGTACTTGTCATTGTGAGACGGACAATTTGATGGGGAAGGGTATAAGAGATTGATTAGAGAAAGCATAGGGGAATTAGGGAGGGGAAAAAAGAGAGAGACAAACAGAATAGGAATTGAAAAGTCAGCAGTTTTATTAGAAACGTTATGAGGGCAATTTCAATGGTCAGAGTAATATGAGAAATTACATGTAATGCGATATTGTTACCGCCGGTCTCCTATTTCACTATTGTAAAATAAATTAAGAAATCAGTTTTGTTTAAACTGATGCGAAGAAAACAGCATTTATTGATGTTAAAGATCATACATATGAGGAAGTTTATCGCCAAATAAGAAAAAAAATTATAAGGCATATTGTTCACGAATTGCTAGTAATATTCGACTGAAATGATTGTTGCTAAAAGTCCAATTGCGCCAAATAAATTCTGAAGGATACGAGTGAATAATGCTCGGCTCGTCCCACACTGACGACGAATTTTCTTTTCAGCGTGGCTCCACAGCCCTTCAATTCGTTGGGCATGGGTTTCTAGATCATTCGGATCAACGAAGTTCTGCGAGTGGTCGATAGTGGATTGGGGATAAATTAAACAAAATTGTTTTCTTAATTTTTTTACAACAGTAAAATAGGAGACGGCCGTTATTGCCATTGCCTGCTGGCCCGATCATAAATGTTCCAACCGTGACAATTCTGCCTTTTTTTTTCTTCTTTGAAACAGTGTAACCAAGACTACATAAATTAAAGTCTGTTTTTATTCAGCCGGTAGATTAGGGTTCGAGGGAGATTTAGCAGTGGTAGTACGAATAGTAGTATATTGCTGTTCAGAGTTCCAGCCGTGAACATCTCGTTTTTTTTTTTTCTTTTTAGACATGAAGTTAATTTGTTACTTTTTAAAGAGTGCATGTATGCGATTTGAGGAAGATCTTGGTGATATTTCTAACATGCCAAATGATCACAAAAAAATTTGCTTGATAATTCGAATTACAAACGGAAGTTTGATCATAAAACAGAATTAGAACCACGCCTTAGTCAACTCACGTATTCTGAAACAAGCCTCCCGTTCCTAATACCTTGAAATTAACCATACAGCAATATAATACAGCTGTTTATTTGCTTAGTATTGATATACTGTTCAAGGTATAGCAGATAGCAATGACAAATGACACAGAAAGACACCGTTATATAATGTAGCCAAACCGTTAGCTTCTATCACTTTTCAATCATCGAAAAGTGCTTATATTCATTCTACTCAAAAAAACTGACACGAAAGAAATGAGTAAAAAGATCGCGATCGATAGATAGATGTACATATAAACATATGCACACTTAGATGTAGAAACGAGAGAAAAGTACACGATGCATGTCGAGTTTTGTTCATTCATTTGAAGCTGAGGCTCGTTTGGAGCGGAGAGTGAAGCCTCAGCTTGGAATGAATGAATGATTACACACACACGTACATTGAAAGACTAATTTCATCTACAGAAATAGGCAAGTGAAGTCAATCATCTGACTTCCTCTCCCATCCAAGAACTCCATACATCGCCGGTTACTTTCATACACAAACATAGTACATCTATCTCTATAGACTTACGGTTCAATAAAGCAGTTGAAATAACATCTTTTCTATATTACGATTGTCAAAGCGGATTATTATTTTTTTTCTTTCTGCTACTAGCGTGCTCAAACAGATATTTTGTAAACAAATTCGGATGTGTATCTTGATTGTGAATGGATTTATTTGTCAGTGTTTGTACACAACATATACACAGATGTGTGCGTGTATATATATATACATATATATATATATATATATATATATATATATATACACACTCGCGCACACACTTAAAAAGAAAGTGAAAGACGATTGGCAACAGCGAGTGTTTAATGGCAAAATTAAATAAGTATTTGTTGTTGTGAGTTGTTGAAGACTATAATCAGACTAAATAATCATGTTACTAATCACTTGAGTATAAGTATTTTCATTGAGAAAATAGTTCTTTTCTGGTTATTTTTTTTCTTTTTTACACAGTTTTCGTTTTATACAACACTTTTTTCTCCTACCCCGCTGTCCATTTTTTTTTCCAGACGATAGTATTGGCAAGAAGAAAAGAATAGCGTAAAAAAAAAACGTAATGCAACGTGAAAGAGTAACACATGAATATAGTAAGATAAGCCTGACTGACTGATAGATGACAAGCGAAAAAAAAAGATCGACTTACTAGCCCATAGTTTTCTCTCCTCAAGATCCATGGTATTTCGTGAAAAAACGTGATGTTTTAGAATGTAAGTTTATATATATATATATATATTTCTGTGTGTACGTATATAAGTTTTCCACTTTCTTCCGATTATAAATCTATCTATATATAAATATCTTTTTTTTTTTTAGCTTCCCACTCGCTTGCTCATTAGGTACGAACCATGAATTACAAGTCCATGTGTATGCTGGAAGCTAATGCTAAAGTGCCCTATACGTGGCGCCACCACACCAATTAGCGAATACTTGCGGGGAGACAATTAATGACAGGAGTAGATAACTCGAACATATGTTTCGCTGAGTTTTATCTCTTCGTAGACAAGGAAAAAGTATTAGAGACCAGTGTCTTCTATTATAGCCCCGGGCTGACCAAAGTTCTGTGAGTGGATTTGGTAGAAGGAAAGTAAAAGAAGCTGTCGTGTATGTACGCATGTTTACATATATATATATATATATATATATATATATATATATATATATATATATATATATATATATAATATATATGTATACATACATGCATACATACATACATACATATATATATCATCATCATCATCATCATCATCGTTTAACGTCCGCTTACCATGGCTTGGACGATTTGACCGAGGGCTGACGAACCAGATGGCTGACATAAATACATATATATATTTATAATTCCAAGAGAGTTAGAGGTTGTGAATCCAACCAAGAGATAATATCTATCCAATATACTGCTGGTAGAATACCCAATTAGTAATATACAAGTGTTTTTTTTTCATTGCATGGCAATTACACTACTGAATGTAATAAATGTTCTATGTTATATATTTTAATAATTACTGGAATTTTTATATATGTAAAGCATAATATGTTATAATTATTTTTTTAAAATAAATAAATAGACATAATATAATGTCTAAAAGTTTATGAATACCACCTCCTGATCCCTTCCATTTTCTTACTGCCATATATATATGTGTGTGTATAGTCTTTTTACATGTTTCACTGTTAGTCTGTGGTCATGCTGGAGCACTGCATTAAGAAATTTTTAGTTGTACTTATTGCAGCCACGCATGTCCAGAGCCCTGTTAAGAATACTCCTGATGTGTTGGGCAATATGGTATGTTTGAGAAGCTGATGCTCCCTGGGTGGCTCCCATGACAATGGCACATAAAAGCATCAACCAATGCCAGGTCCACCTGACTAGCTCCTGTGCCGGTGGCACATAAAAAGCACCAACCGATCGTGACCAATGCCAGTACACCTTTACTGGCTCCTGTGCTGGTGGCATGTAAAAAGCATCATCCGAACGTGTTTTTTGCCAGGCCTGCCTTACTGGCTCCAGTGTTGATGGCACATAAAAAGCACCCACTACACTCTTGGAGTGGTTGGTGTTAGGAAGGGCATCCAGGTCTAGAAACTCTACCAGACCAGATTGGAGCCTGGTGCAGCTGCTGGCTCTCCAGACCTCAGTCAAACCGTCCAACCCATGCCAACATGGAAAACGGACGTTCATCAATGAGGATGATGATGATGATTATTGACCCAAGTATTTATTTTCTTTTTAAGCTTGGTATTTATTCTATCGGTTACCTTCACTGAACCACTCAGTTGTGGAGGCATAAATACACCAAAACTAGATGTCAAGCAATGGTGAGGAACAAGCACAGACATAAAGACGCACACACATATATATACGAGACACACTTCTTTCAGTTTCCGTTTACCAAATCCACTCAGAAGGCTTAAGTCGGTCTGAGGCTATAGTAGAAAACACTTCTCTAAGGTGCCATGCAGTGGGACTGAACCTGGAACCATGTCGTTGGGAAGCAGGTTTCTTAACACACAGCCATGCAGTGGGACTGAACCTGGAACCATGTCGTTGGGAAGCAGGTTTCTTAACACACAGCCATGCATGTGTGTGTGTGTGTGTGTACCCACTACAGCTAGACGACTAGTGCAGGTCTGTTTACGTCCCAGCAACTTAGCAGTTTGGCAAAAAGAGATTGATAGAATAGATACTAGATTCAAAAATAAGCACAGCCTTTAAAGTGATGCCTGAGCATGACCACAATGCAATGAGTGGGACAAGTAAATGATAAGGTAAAATATAAGATATGTGCATCTCTGATCATGAGCAGAAGTAGTGGGGGAGCATCATAGACATGTGTTGAAAGGAATTCTTGGAGGTTTGGATAATTCACCTTTGGAAACATGGGTGGTTCATTCAATATCCTTAAACAATCCTTATTCAAGGACCTTTTAAGCGGGATGGGTTACTCAAGCAGAAGAAAATTCTAACTGGGCACCACTTGCAAGGTCATGTGCTGTTTATCTTGATCATCATCATCATTGTTCGACCGTGGTCGAGACAATGGAATTTACCATGTTGCGCCAGACTTCACGGTCCATCATAGCATTACGGAGGTCCTGTTGCTGGATGCCTGTATCCCTGGAGATTACATCAGGGTAGGAGAGTGTGCGCCCTCTGGTGTTGCGAGTAGATGGCTTCCAGAGGAGAAGAGTAGAAATTACTTCTTTTTCAGCTCTACAACAATGTCCAGCAAACTGGACTCTCCTACCTTTCACAAGAGATGATACAGGAGGTAATTTCCCATATATTTGCATTTTAGTTGGATGGCGCCTCCACGAGAGATTTTGAGCTCTCATAAGGAGGCGAGTGTAGGTTCCATCCAACCGCCTCTCAAGCTTCTTTGATAACGTCCAGGTTTCTGAGCCATATAGTAGGATTGGTTCGACTGTGGCTTTGAATATTTCAAGTTTGATGTCTCTACTTAGATTTGATGACCAGATCTTATGCATGTCATTACAGGCTGACCAGGCCATACCCTTTCTAGTTAGAAAGTCTTTTCCAGATGATGATATGTATGACCCAAGATATTTATAATCAGAAACCATATTTAAAGGTGCACTGTTGAGAGTGTGGATGATGCAATCACTGTTGGACAGGCACTTGTTTATGTATTCAGTTTTGGTCTCATTGAGGTAAAGACCTACACAATTGATATGAGATGACCATGTCGCGCACATATGGTTGTGATGCATGTGCCTAGTGTACCCTTATCAGACAGACAAGTAGTCATGATGGGTATACTGGGCTTCGTATATTTTACCCCAGAGTCACTTTGATGGCATGCACTGCTCTCTCACTCAATAATAATAATAATAACAACGATGATGATAATAATAATAATAATAACAGTGATGATGATGATGATAACAACAACGATGATGATGATGATAACAACAACAATGATGATAATAATAATAATGATGATAATAATAATAATAATAATAAGAAGAAGAAGAAGAAGAAGAGTACAGGAATAAATTATGTTTATTGTACACCAACTAATGTAGTATTGTATGGTATGCCCAATCAGTGATTTTCTCACCCCTATTTCAGCATTTACAGTGAAGATCATTCATCGCTCACAATACAATAACAGAGACTAAGAAAAGATTATAAATAGGTAAACAATAAAAAGAGCTGAAAGCTAAAAGAAATCCAACAAAAAAACTACAATTTCTTGGAAGTCATCCCCCAAAAAAAACCTTCCTAGGAGTGTCCATCATTCCTAAATATTTTTATTAAAGTCAGGCATAAAAATAGTTGAGGATTGGGTCTGTCTGACCAGAAATATCCTGCAAATAAAAATGCAGGAAATACAAACCAGCCAGGTTACTTCTATTCAGTCAACCAACTTGCTAGAAATGGCAGCCAAAATTCTTCTTCATATTACATCCTGTTGGCATTTTGTTTTTTATTTTCTGTTTTTGTTGTTAAGGGACAAATAGGGAAACATTAAATAACGCAGTCCTTGATATACTGTGCCTGAATACTGCAGGAAAGAAGAAGAGATAGTCAAGGGATAAGAGTCCTTTTGACCATAAATTTAAAACAAAAAACTACCAGGGACCTTCTGTGTCTGTCTTCTGTCCATTTGTGCATTCAGTATACACTATACGTTTTTTACAATACATTTTAAATTTTATATACATACATATATATATATATATATATATATATATATATATATATATATATATATAGGGAGAGTTTACGAAAAAAAACAAAAGACGAAGACAGGTGGTGTACAAAACAAACAGATGTATTAGTATAACGCTCAGGAATAGAATAAGTCTTTTACGTTTCAAGCCTACACTCTTCTACAGAAAGGGACACAGAAAAAACAAGGAGAGAAAAAAATGTGTGTAGTGGCTAACAGTCTATCATGGCGACTAGTGCCGGACAGAAGTGTCAAACACAGGAAGGAAAGTAGGGGAGATATATTTCCATGCTGGCCACTTGATAAGATCGCTATTTAATCTAAATTAATGATCTTATCCTTATTTATATAACTTAAAATTTATTTCATCATTGTATTTACTGCGGTGATGTTTTAACCATATCGCACATGGAATTAAGAAGCGGGCATTTTAAACTGGTCATGATGCATACGTGCATATATATTTATGTATACGTTTGTATATGTGACTATTCGTATGTTGTATTTATAAGTATATGTATTTATGTTTCTCTCTGCGTATATTCCACTGATGAGGCAAAGCATTTCTAAATGCAAAGTCAGAAATCCGGGATCTGGAATTATCCAGTAATTTTTACTAGTTTTATTTTGTCTTTTTGTCTTCTCTCCTTGTGCTATATGAATATTTAAGGTGGTTTTAGAGTAAGATCCTGGCTGCTATTTTCAGCATGATGGTATCTCATACATACACTAAGTTATAATTTTAATAATAATTATTACTTTTGAAGGTTTTTATTTCCATGCTGGCCACTTGATAAGATCATTATTTAATTTAAATTAACGATCTTATCCTTATACACATACATGTGTGTGTGTGTAATTATCAGTTTGTTGCCCATAAGTTAGAAAATAGTACATTCAATATGAGAAATGAAGACTCTTCAGAATCAAAGATAGGCCCAATGTTACAATGCCAGCCAACTCAATATGGCAGTTAAAAGAGGATCCCTTACCATACAAAAGCAACCAGAAATTGTTACAACGACCTGGACCACATCTGAATGGAAGTGGTGATCATTGCAAGCTTTGGTTGGTAAAAAGGACAAATCACCCTCATCCATATGCATCACATGACCATACCAACACAGACTTCTCTCTTACATGCAACATATGATGCCTCATACACCCAATTTTTCTCTTAATCATTTACACTCTGTCATGCATGCACACTGACATTACCCATCCAGTGGAGCATGCTGGCTTCATTTCTTTCAAGCTTTCACAGGTCCTCTGTAAATACAGCCCATGTTTCACTGCCATGCAGCATTGTTGTACATACACAGGCATCATACAATCTACCTTTCACTTTGAGGTGGAGATCCTTTGTTACTAACAACGGTAGTAGCTCACTGAACTTTGCCCAGCCCATTCTTATTCTAGCAACTACACTTTCAGAATTTCTTCATCCACAGCTAACTTGTTCATGTAGATAAAGGAAGCTGTCCACACCTAAAATTTCCTCTCTAGTTCAGGTAGGGATTCCGTTATAAGAACAAGATCATCTGCATAGAGGAGCTCCCAAGGGCAGTCAGTTTTGAATTCTACTGTAATGGCCTAGAGGATCATGCTAAACATGAGGGGACTAAGAACCAATCCTTGGCAAACTCCTACTTATAAATGAAATCCATTGCTTTACTCATTGCCAACCTTTACCTTACTGACAATATCCCTGTACATGGCTTGTACTGCTCTCACCAGCAACTCATATATCCCTAGTTTCCACATTGACCACCAGATGAGGGAGCCAAGTACAGAGGGGTGCACTCTTCACTTGGGAAGGACATTCCATTTATAAATAACAATCTTTCCCACTTTCTGGTGTGACTATAGTCAATCTGGCTTGTGTGGCCATCAGATTGACGAGTGAACTGATGACTGGCTGATTTTCTTAAGTTAATATTGCAGATCATAAGGTCATTTGCATCACAGAACTCAAGCAGCCTAATTCCCTCCTCACTGTGGGAACCAACTCCATAGTTTCCATGCATCTGATAGAAGCTGTCCAGCGTGTCCATTGAAGTCATGAGCCATGAAGAGAGGGTCACTGTTATTTGTTCATGGAATAAACTGTAAAAGGGTGTCATAAAAATTGATCTTTCTGTTTGTCTGGCAGCCCTGGTCCAGAAGCATAGACAGAAATAATAGTTGCTAATCCACTTTGCAAAACCAGTTTAAGCCTAAGAATCCTATCACACACTATGACTACTTCAATTGCCTTATCAACCCATTTCTCAGCAAGAAGTATGCCCACACCACAAACCCCCATCACTATTACCGATCCTGAAGATTTTATACTTATGTTCTTTGCCTGTGAAGAATCTGGCAGAAGCTCCCCTCAATCTTACCTCTTGAATGCAACACACATCTACATACCTTTGTTCCAGCATCTCATCAATCTCATCAGAGCTACCTTTCAATGTGCTCACATTGAGTGTGCCAAATCTAAGGTGAGGAAGAGAACAGTGGAAGCAACCTGCATCTGAAAAGAAAGTTTGCATGGATGTTTACCAGACATATTGTAAAAGTTCATATATCTTATCTTGCATTTAATTTACCACCATACATTCACTTGGGACTTACCACGTCAATCAGAGGAAGAAGGAGGTGGTATGTACCACTGTTTATACAAAGATAGAGTAGATAAAATACTGCAAATAAATAGTCCCACTTGCCACATCTACCACAAGAGCAGGATGCAGTATACATCATTGCTTATACAAGATAAGATAGATAGATAAACTAGAGCTGATAATTAGCCCATGGGACATACACTTGTCAAATTACTAATGCTAACAAGCTTGCAATGCTGTTTTTATGTTGTTGCACTAGTATTGCTGTTGGTGCCCAGTGCTCTGATGTTGGCAGGGAGAAGAATGGGGTGGGAGAGAGGTTTCTGTACAAGTTTCCAATATAGAAGGTTCCAGGAGGAAAATGTCTGGTATAAGTAATGGGGGTGGGATGGGAGGGTGCACCATGACCTACCAGCCACATGATTGAAACTTCCAACAAAAATGCAGCGTCTAGAATGTAACAAAATAGCGTGAGAGAGCAGGATATATAATATATATATATATATATATATATACAGGATATATATATGTATATATATATATATATATATATATATATATATATATATATACACAATATATATATACTATTTTACTTGTTTCAGTCATGTGACTGTGGCCATTCTGGAGCTCTGCCTTTGGTCGAACAGATTGACCCTAGGACTTATTCTTTGTAAGCCTGGTACTTATTCTATCGGTCTCTTTTGCCAAACTGCTAAGTTACGGGGACGTAAACACACCAGCATCGGTTGTCAAGCGATGTTGGGGGGGACAAACACAGACACACAACCATACACACACACACACACATATATATATACATATATACAACAAGCAGCTTCTTTCAGTTTCCGTCTACCAAATCCACTCACAAGGCTTTGGTCGGCCCGAGGCTATAGTAGAAGACACTTGCCCAAGGTGCCACGCAGTGGGACTGAACCCGGAACCATGTGGCTGGTAAGCAAGCTACTTACCACACAGCCCCTCCTACACCTATAATATATTGTATTTGGGTAGGGTCACTTTTTAAATTACCAAATAAACACATGCACTATATATTTGTTCTTCACTCGTTTATTACTGTTCTTATGTTAACTCATGTCCAAATACAGGACGCTATATAATGAAGATGGACAGTGTAGCGAAAATGAATAATATAGTTTTATGATTAAAACAGGGAAAACAAAAATTCAGTTTATCTGAACAATTCATGGTAGTCATTTAAAGGCCAGGTAATCCTGCATGTGTTAAGCAAGGTAAACAAAATGATATTTGTGGTGGATCATATTCGTGTGTGTGTGTGACGTGTGTATGTATGTATTTGTAAGCACTCAAATATGTGACAAAATTATGTGCATATGTGTGTGGATGCATACCAATGCAAATATCGGAATGTAAATATATCTATGTGTTCTATATGTAGATAAACAAACACACACACATACACACACATGCATACACTTCCTTAACTCTAAATTTGACAGATTTGACAGCCACCATTTAAACCAATTGTTCTCTCCCTCTATCACCGCTCTCTTTCTCTCTGCCCCTGTCTCTCTCTCTCTCTCTCTCTCTCTCTCTCCCTATATATATATATAAATAAATAAATATATATATATAATAAATAAATATATATATATAATATATATATATATATATATATATATAATATATATATATATATATATATATATATATATATATAATATATATATATATATATATATATATATATATACACACATATATATATATATATGTATGTGTAAGTATACATATATGTGTGTGTGTGTGTGTGTGTGTGTATAGATATATAGATATAGATATGTCACAGTTTCTCTCTCTCTCTCTCTGTCTTTCCTCTTTATATCTTTCTAGCTCTGCTTCTCTCTTTCCCATTCTTTTATTTCGTCATGTCAAATTTATTCTTATTCATCTTTGCCGGCCTGGTTCTTACAAGGAATTCCTTAACAAGGTTTGATGCTTATAATTATTATTTGTTTTGCTTCTTGTGGTAATTATTATTATCATTATTATTATTCTTTTAACTCAGGTTTCATTGAAAATCCTGGACTCTTGCATGTGTAGCGGGCTGCTATGTGCAGCCTAGGATACCATGCTATCTGTTCTTTTCAGCTAATACTTTCCTGATGATTCTGGCTATGCCAAAGAGGCAAACCATTTGTAATAAACCTACTGAGCACTCTATTCTGATTTCCTTTATATTCCTTTCAATGCCTTCTGATACTGTCCACAACGACCCAACAGCAATTGACACTATCTTCACCTTCTTCATTTTCCATAGTTGGGCTATTTCATATTTAACAGGGTTATATATGTCTATTTTTTTCACCTTCTTTCTTGACTATTTGTGGGTTAAAGGAGCAGGGGCATGCAACATCACTTATATAGCATTATTTGTCATTAAAGCAGTGAGCTGGCAGACTTGTTAGCATGCTGGGCAAAATGCTTAGCAGCATTTCGTGTGTTCTTATGTTCTGAGTTGAGTTCAAATTCTGCTGAGACTGACTTTGCCTTTTATCCTTTCGGGGTCAATAAAGAAAGTACCAGTTGTGTACTGTGGTTGATGTAATTAACTATCCCTTCCACCAAATTTCAGGCCTTGTACCTATAGTAGAAAGAATTATTATTATTATTATTATTATTATTATTATTATTATTATTATTATTATTATTATTAGGGTGGTGAGCTGGCAGAGTTGTTAGCATGCCGGGTGAAATGCTTAGCGGTATTTCATCTGTTGTTACATTCTGAGTTCAAATTCCGCTAAGGTTGACTTTGCCTTTCATCCTTTCAGAGTTGATAAAATAAGCACCTGTTGGACATTGGGGTCAATGTGATCTACTCATTCCCACTGCCAAAATTACAGCCACTGTGACAAAATTTGAAACCATTATTATTATTATTATTATTATTATTATTATTATTATTATTGAGTGAGAGAGCAGTGCGTATTATTATTATTATTATTATTATTATTATTATTATTATTATTATTATTATTATTATTATTATTATCATTATTATTATTATTATTCTTATTGAGTGAGAGAGCAGTGGGGTAAAATATACGATGCCCAGTATACTCATCATGACTATCCGTCTGATAAGGGTATATCAGGCACATGCATCACAACCATATGTGCATGACATAGTGATCTCATATCAAGATAAACAGCACATGACCTTGCAGGTGGGGCCCAGTTAGAATTTTCTTCTGGTCAAGTAGCTCATCCCGCTTAAAAGGTCCCTGAATAAGGATTGCTTAAGGATGTTGAACAAATTACCCGTGTTTCCAAAGGTGAATTATCCAAACCTCTAAGAATTCCTTTCAACACACGGCTATGATGGTCCCCCACTACTTCTGCTTATGATCAGAGATGCACATATCGTCAACCACTAAGGGACATGGTCAACTGGTTATGGTCAAACAACTGACAAGCAAACCTGTGGTATTGAGCAGAATATTTGATGTAGCCCATTATTATTATTATTATTATTATTATTATTATCATTATTATTATTATTATTATTATTATTATTATTATTATTATCATCATCATTATTATCATTATTATTATTATCATCATCATTATTATTATTATTTTATTATTATTATCATTATTATTATTATTAGGGTGGTGAGCTGGCAGAGTTGTTAGCATGCCGGGTGAAATGCTTAGCGGTATTTCATCTGTTGTTACATTCTGAGTTCAAATTCCGCTAAGGTTGACTTTGCCTTTCATCCTTTCGGGTCAATAAATTAAGTATCAGTGAACACTAGGGTCAACGTAATCGACTAGTCCCCTCCCCACAAATTTCAGGGTTTTTGCCTTTAATAGAAAGTATCATTATTATTATTATTATTATTATTATTATTATTATTATTATTATAGGCAATGAGCTGGCAGAATCCTTAGCATGTATTTCACTCATTGCTAAATTCTGAGTTCAAATTCTCCCGAGTCCACTTTGCCTTTCATCCTTTCAGAGTCGATAAAATGAGTACCACTTGAGTGCTGGGGTCGATGTTATCAACTATTCCTTACCCCCAAATTTCAAGCCTTGTGCCTAAAACAGAAAGGATTATTATTATCATATTATTATTATTATTATCATCATCATTATTATCATTATTATTATTATCATCATCATTATTATTATTATTGTTATTGTTATCATTATTAAGGCTGTGAGCTGGCAGAATAATTAGCATGCCAGGCAAAATGCTTATCAGTATTTCATCTGTCCTTACATTCTGATTTCAAATTTTGTTGAGGTCGACTTTGCCTTTCATCCTTTCGGGTCAATAAATTAAGTATCAGTGAAACACTAGGGTCAACGTAATCGACTAGTCCCCTCCCCACAAATTTCAGGGTTTTTGCCTTTAATAGAAAGTATCATTATTATTATTATTATTATTATTATTATTATTATTATTATTATAGGCAATGAGCTGGCAGAATCCTTAGCATGTATTTCACTCATTGCTAAATTCTGAGTTCAAATTCTCCCGAGGTCCACTTTGCCTTTCATCCTTTCAGAGTCGATAAAATGAGTACCACTTGAGTGCTGGGGTCGATGTTATCAACTATTCCTTACCCCCAAATTTCAAGCCTTGTGCCTAAAACAGAAAGGATTATTATTATCATTATTGTTGTTGTTATTTATAGTCAACTGGGGGCAATGTGATCAACTAAAAATCTTTGAAGGTGTGCCCCAGCATGGCCATGGTGTAATGACAGAATAGCAAAATAACAGAATAATGCTACAAATAATAACAATATTATTTCTGACAGTACATAACTGTCAATCTGTCAGTGATTTTGGTGTAGCTCAGATGTTGTTGTTGTTGTTATTGTTACTGATGTTGTTACTGTTAAGTTTGGCTATGTTCATTTACGTGTGTGTGTGTGTGTGAATTTATGAGAATGTGTTTGTGTGACTTATGTATGTGCATATGTGTATATGTGTGTGCATGTGTGTGAGAGAGAATTTGTATGTGTTTGGGTAATTTTTGTATGTGTTTGTGTGTGTCTGTGAGAATCTGTATGCGTTGGTGTGATTTGTGTGTGCATGTGTATGTGTGTATGTGTGTGTGTGTGTGTGTGTGTGTGAATTTATGAGTTTGTATGATTTGTGTATGTGCATATGTGTGTGTATGTGTGTGCATGTGTGTGTAAGAGAATTTGTGAGTATGCATTTGGGTGAATATGTGTGTGTATGTGTATGTGTGTGTGTTTGAATAAGTGTGAGTTTATTTGTGGCAGTGTGTGTATTCATGTGTATGTCTGTAAGCGAGCATACATTTGTGTATGTTTGTGTGCTGTGGCCTTATGTTTGTAAATGTGTAAGTCTGTGCATATGTGTGTATGTCTGTATGTGCACCCGTTTTAATACACATATATGTATTTGTGTCTGCATATATATGTATCTGTATGCATGAGTCTCCTGTATATGTGTGCTTGTGTGTATGTGTGGTTGTCTAGTGTGTGTGTGTGTCTATATTTTCTGCGCATGCATATCAGTATATGTATGTGGATGAGTACTTGTGTATGTTTCAATGTGCATACATCTCTAAGACTTCTGTATGTTTATGAGATGTCACTGAACGTTGTTATTGTACTTTAACAATTTACACATTCTTTTGACTATAACAATAAACTCTGACATGGACACAAGGCCAAACATTCTGTAGGGAAGGAGGGGTATGGCTGATTAAACTGAATCAGCCAGTATTTATTTGATTGGTCCCTAACCCCACCTGCTGGAAGCTAATTTTTTTTTTCCCACGAGGGTTCCGGACCCCAGTAATGAACTCATTTGCATACAGCCAATCAGAGCTCACCTTGATAATCCACATAGTGTGTACTACTGCAGTACAACCAGCCAGGCATAGAAACGTGTATGCCACTCTGTGAGTACAGCATAGCAGGTTTCACGTAAGAACCACATACCCCCTTTCCCCACCCCCACACCATCCTCATAGATAAATTGAGCATCATCTCTATATGGAGACTAGCAGTATCGCCCAGCGTTGCTCGGGTTTGTTTCGACCCTTTAGAATTGGAATTCTTGGAAAGTAAAAATTTTGCATTATGTAGCTTGTTATTCTCTTTAAGTGAACATTTTTCTGGTTGAAATACACCGCAAAATGGTGACACAACAGTAAAAAAATATGGTAAAAAGTAGGGATTTTCATAGAAAAAAAAAGCACCTTTTTGATGTAAATAATTTTTGGTGTTAACATGGTCCGATTTGAATTTTTCCTTCTACGGAAGGAAGAGCAAGCCTTCTTCTATCATACTCTCAATTTTGGTCAACTTGCACTGCAGGGTCTCAGAGGAGATGGTGTTAGTTGAAGGCTACCAAACCTGCCATACACAGACAACTTCAGTTTCATATATATAGAGACAACATTAGGTACCTATGCTCAGACTGAGATTGGTGATACTGCATGTACCCATTGATATATACAAGGGGGACACAAAACACTATATTGATTACGATGTTTCCAGATCACCACCAACATTTTAAATTAGGAATGTACAAAATCAATAAAAAAAATTAGGAAACTACACTCATTTACATTTTCTAGTAAATTACTCAAATTGGCATCACTTATGGCATCATCAGTGAGCAGCTCTCCATTCGCTTTATACACTAAATTTCATATTTGTCACACCTGTTAAGCCATTTAGAAAAGTTAGATTTTACTATATCACACATTTTCCACTGAACTCAACCAGAGTACTTTCGTGACTAGGTGGACACTAGTTTGATAGTTGAGCTCTGATTGGCTGTATGCAAATGAGTTCCTAACCAGGGTCCGGAACTCTAGTGGGAAAAAAATTTCACCCTGCCCAGAAGGGTGTTTGTTTGTTTAAGGCGTGTTTTATCCATACTAGCATGGCTTTGGATATGAAGTGGCTAGAATCATGATTTATAACAACTGGATGCTCTCCCAGCCATCAACCCTTAATTGCTTGTGAGTAAGGGTTTTTTTGTTTGTTTATTTGTTTTTAACTTGTTTGTGAAGTCTCTGCAAGACCTGAGGAATTGATGATAATGTTGAAAAAGGATTCTTGAAATCGCTACTGCTTTGTTCAAGTGTGAAATATCCACATTTATGGACATTCACCTACACATACAAATGCACATTCACACATGTGCCTACACACACACACATACACATATGGATATACATACATACATACATAC
>NC_043007.1:35931110-35951110 GCF_006345805.1 Octopus sinensis
TCCGTGCGTTCGCGACTGCGTTTGCGCGCGTCGTCGCGTTCCCGCTCCGACTCAGGTGTAGCAGACGGCCGGGGACCCGAAAGATGGCGATCCACGCCCGGTCGGGACGAAGCCAGAGGAACTCTGGTGGAAGTCCGAAGCGCCTCTGACGTACAAATCGATCGTCGGAACTGGGTGTAGGGGCGAAAGACCAATTGAGACGTCTAGTAGCTGGTTCCCTCCGAAGTTTCCCTCGGGATAGCTGGTGCCAGCAGGAGAACGACACGCAATTCCGTCCGGTAAAGCGAACGACTGGAGGCCCCGGGGAAGTTGACGGCCTCGATCTACTCTCGAACTCGGAACGGGCGAAACGGGCCGCTCCTCTCCCGATCGGAGACTGCCGTATATCGCAGCCATTGCGACGCGACGAATGCACTTCACTTGCATGAAATAACAGCCAAATTTTCTTTAAAAATCGTTCATACTTTTACTTTTTTTGAAAAGGAAAGACACATATAGTCTTGTGTACGTTGTGCTTGAATAAATATATAAACAAAAACACTAAAGTGGTCAAGACTGGATTAGAGAAGTATTAAGGCTAACTTAGGAGTGGATTCACCTACTAATCCATTAGCACCAAATGATCTTGTTACAATTGTTATTGTTTAGCCTCAAGCTATCCACGACCAGATTATCTCGTGTCCTTTTTAATATTTTGAAGTCAGTAGTGTTGTGAGATTTGAGGAACAAATTGGCTGTTATTTCCAGCAAGTTGACTGACCATGTAGGGGTTCCCTCATTGACTCATAACTGGCATTGTTTTTAAACATTACATTCAACATTACTCGGTTTCTGTCTGTCTGTTTGTCAATCTGTCTGTCTGTCTGTATGTATGTATTATGTATGTATGTATGTATGTATGTATGTATGTATATGTATGTATGTATGCGTGTGTGTGTGTGTGTATGCATGCATGTATGTATGAGTATGTACGAGGTCAGATCAATAAATATCCGGACTGTTCAAGGATGTATGCATGCATTTTTTTGGAAGTAAACAGTTTTCTGTATCAAGAGTTGATGAACAAT
The DNA here is from genome assembly GCF_006345805.1 of Octopus sinensis. Lineage (NCBI taxonomy): Eukaryota > Metazoa > Mollusca > Cephalopoda > Octopoda > Octopodidae > Octopus > Octopus sinensis. Next base: position 35,932,178 of record NC_043007.1, read on the forward strand.
TCCATATGAGTAGGGAAACTAACCTTTATTTTAATTTTTTTTTTTTTAAAAAAACGTCACCCCCCAACTGAAGAAATCTAACATCACTTTTGACCCAAATCATGCAAAATTCTAGCGGGGTTCATAATGCCTACTCGAGTTTTTACCAAACTTAGTGTGCTGACTTAATGCAATGCAGAAGCAATATATCTGAAATTTCAGCTTTTAAGTTTTTAATTTGTTACCATTTAGGCCCTACTTTAGGAAATATCCTCTTCCTCTCCTTTTTATTTCTGTGATGCTAAAAACTCTGACTATATTAACTGTTTTTCAGAATAGTAGGCTTATCCAACTAGAGTATCTAAAATATTGTTTCATAAGAGAAATGCTTGTGTCACTCAAAGAAACAAAAAAATCTGGATGAAGAATCTTGTGCAATTTCAAAACTCACATAGGAAAAGAAGACCTGTTCCTCTAGAAGAGCATTCTTTGGAAAACAACTGCAATGAAACTTCAAATTGTTGGTCGCTTCCTGTTCCTTGGAGGTATCATCAAAGGAAAGAAAGAACAAAAGAACTTTCGAAAGAAGTAACTTTTTATGGTAAAAGAAATTAAATTTCCCATATTTATCGATTCAAAATGTACAAGCAAGAGTGGATGTGCTGAATATTTACAATAAATGTGTAAAACGAGGAAAATACGATTCATTGAAAGGAATTTTCGACATCACAAAGGAAATTGGTGAATGGCTGTGCAATGAAGATAGAACGTTATATTATTTTCAAATTGAAAACAAGGGACATGTTGGGTATGCAACTGGAAAGGCAGCCAATTGCAAAACTATCCATCCATCCAAAAGAAGAAAAGTGACCTTAATTCCAACTTCAACCAGAATAATTTCAGTGTCATCACCAACATCTGAAGAAGAGACTGAAAATGAATATCAAGAGTCCGAAAAATCAGATGAAGAATCCGCATAAGTATAGCAAAACTGGAACTGCAACCAAGTTTGTAATATCTTCCAAGCTATCAGCCCAAAAAGCAATAACAGTTTGTCAACAATTATCTCAAGATTGAATCAATTTCGAGACTCTTTCCCAATCTGGTAATTACAGACAGGCTATTAAAGAAGCTGTTAAACTAAAAGAGAAAGTGAAGAAAACACTACATTTAGAAAACTGGTCATTGCAGTTTGATGGTAAACATATTGATGACCAAGAATACCAAGTGCTAGTTTTAAAGAATGAACAATGAGAAGTTAAGTTAGAAGTACTCCAATTACCAAAGGGAAAAGCCGATACTGTTGTGAAAGGAATAACAGCTGTTTTAGATGAATACAATTTATGGAACTGTGTAAAGATGAGTGCCATTGATATGAGTGTGAACACTGGTAAAAGAAATGACATATCCTTGATAGAGTTCTTCACATTGTAATGGAAAACGAACTTGGAGGAAAAAAGTCATCTCCCAATATTGAATATACATTAATCCCAGAGCTTCTATGTAATTATGAGAAACTCCAAGCTAATTTCAACAATGGGGAAGAAAAGATTGCTGAATCAGCAGGGTGGTGAGATGACATGAAATTTCTATTTCATTTGACCAGAGTTTTTCGTTACTTTGAAGAAACCAGAAAATTTCCTACTGTAAAGTTTCAAAAAATACTCAACTTAAGTAATGCAAGATGGAATTCTCGAGCAATACTAACTCTTTTGGCATTTATTCTTCTACCAGAGGAAAGAGTTTTGCTTCTCAATGTTTGTTGATTCATCTCTTACAGCTGGGCAGATTTTTGGTTTACTGACCAAATGTTCAATGCACACCATTATCAGAAGTTATGTGGTAGCCTGCACGTTCATAAAAAAGCATTAAATGCTGTAAAAAAAACTTTTGGCGTCGAGAACCATCAAAACTTGAAATTCCCAGAGCAAATCAGCATGCAGAACGGGCAATCAAGTGCCTTCAAGATCTTTATGATGTTTGTAAAAAGAAGGAGAAACTTCAGCTTCGATTTATTTTATCTAACAAAACATATTAATTCTTTGTTATGTTTAAAAATTTGCTAACATTCAGCACCTTTTTCGTATACAGTTATTTAAAATTGGAATTAAACCTATAAAGTTAAAAATATGCATTGTTTTTAATTTTGTATAATATCTATTTCTTTATTGCCCACACGGGGCTAAACATAGCGGGGACAAACAAAGACAAAGGGAATAAGTCGATAACACCAACCTCAGTGTGTAACTGGTACTTATTTAATCGACCCTGAAAGGATGAAAGGTAAAGTCGACCTTGGCGGAATTTGAACTCAGAACGTAATGGCAGACGAAATACGGCCATGCAGTTCGCCCCGAATACTTATAGTGGCCTCTGTCTTAAAATAGTCTAGTTTTGAACCTTTGCATAGAGCAATTTCAATTCAGTAATCTTAAAATGTATAAATACAAATTTTTTTCCATATCTCTTTTGCGTCTACAAGGATTTAGGCAGCGGAAATACTGAAGTGTGAATCTAGAGCCACCTAGTGATTATAGTTTTAAAAGCCCATAACTCCAAAAATACTTCAACTAGAAAGCTGAAATTTCATATATACTATTTCTGCATTGCATTAAGTCAGCACACCAAGTCTGGTAAAAACTTGAGTAGGCATTATGAACTCCACCCCTAGAATTATGCAGGATTTGCGTCAAAAGTGGTGATCGATTTCTTAAGTTTTTTTCAAATAAGGCAAAATAAATGTTAGTTTCCTGACTTTTATGAAATTATTCATTGAATTACAGTTTAGGGTTATTAGGTTGTGAAAAAGTCATAACCCTAGTTTGCATGCATGCATGCATGCATGTATGTATGTATGTATGTATGTATGTATGTATGTGTATGTATGTATGTATGTATGTATGTATGTATGTATGTATGCATGTATGTATGTATGTATGCATGTATATAGATGTATGTGATTGTATATATGTATGTATGTGTATTGTGTATGTATGTGTGGATGTATGTATGTATGTATGTATGTATGTATGGATGTATGTATGTATGCATGTATATATGCAGTATGTATGTGATTGTTCTAGGTTGTGTATGTATGTATGTATGTGGTATGTATGTCAGGCATGCACGTATGCATGTATGTATGTATGTATGTACGTATGTATGCATGTATGGATATATGCATGTATGTATGCATGTATATATGATGTGTATGTATGTATGTATGGTATGTATGCATGCATGTAATGTAGTATGTATGTATGTATGTAGTATGTATGTATGTATGTATGCATGTATATATGCATGTATGTATGTGATTGTATATATGTATGTGTATGTATACATGTATGTATGTATGTATGTATGTATGCATGCATGCATGCATGTATGTATGTATGTATGTATGTATGTATGTATGTATGTATGTATGTATGAATGCATGCATGCATGTGTATGTATGTATGTATGTATGTATGCATGTATATATGCATGTATGTATGTGATTGTATATATGTATGTGTATGTATGTATGTGTGTATTATGTATGTATGTATGTATGTGTGTATGTATATATATATGTATGTATGTATGTATGTTTTTTGCTTTGGCCATTATTTAATTTCTTTCCTTTTACAGCAGCGAAACATGCACCAACCAATGCAACTGCAGAACCTGGTTTGGGGTGAATGCATGCAGATTTAGGTATGCTGACAGCTTCTTCTTCTTCTTCTTCTTCTTCTTCTTCTTCTTCTTCTTCTTCTTCTTCTTCTTCTTCCTCTTCTTCTTCTTCTTCTTCTCTTTCTTCTCTTCTTCTTCTTTTCTTCTTCTTCTTCTTTTTCACTCATTCTCTTCTTCTTCTTCTTCTTCTTCTTCTTCTTCTTCTTCTTCTTCTTCTCCCCCTCCCCTTCCTTATTGAGTGAGGGAGCAGTGCATGCCACCAGAGTGACACACAGGTGCAAGTATACAAAGCCGGATATGCTCATCATGACCAACCATCTGCTAAGGGTACACCCAGTACATCCATCACAATCCGCAAGTAGCCCATCCTGCTGAAAAGGTCCCTGAATGAGGTTCATTTAAGGATGATGAAAGAATCAACCATGTTTCCAGAGGTGAATTATTCAAACTCCGAAGAATTCCTCTCAACACATGGCTATGATGCTGCTCCACTATTCTTGCTTGTAATAAGAGATGTACATATCATCAGCCACTAAGGGACATGTTCAACTGTTTAAGGTCAAGCAAATCTGTGTTATTGAGCAGAATATTTGCTGTAGCCCATCTTTTACACTGTGACAAAACATGTACATGTTAACTATTCCAATCAGTTAAGATCAGCCACTTCCTGGTACCATACGAGGGCATTTATTATTACTGTCATCATTATCATCATCATATATATATATATATATATATATATATTTCAGAACAACCTGCTGTGCTTGAGGAGACCTATTGAGTCAAGTACATGAACATCGAAATAAATATCAATGGAAATAGTAGTTGTGATACCCGTGCTGGTGGCACGTAAAAAGCACCATCTGAACGTGGCCGATGCCAGCGCCACCTTGACTGACTTCCGTGCCGGTGGCACGTAAAAAGCACCAACCGATCGTGGCCACTGCCAGACTCTCCTGGCACCTGTGCCGGTGACACGTAAAAAGCACCCACTACACTCACGGAGTGGTTGGCGTTAGGAAGGGCATCAGCTGTAGAAACACTGCCAGATCAGACTGGAGCCTGGTGCAGCCTCCTGGCTTCCCAGACCCCGGTCGAACAGTCCAACCTGTGCTAGCACGGAAAACGGACGTTAAATTATATATATATGTATATATATATACATATATATGTGTGTGTATATGTATATGTTTGTGTTTCTGTGTTTGTCTCCTCATCATTGCTTGATAACTGATCTTGGTGTGTTTACATGCCCATAACTTAGTGGTTTGGCAAAAATTAATAGAACAAGCACTAAACAAGCACTAAAGAATAAATCCTGGGGTTGATTTGTTTGACTAAAGGTGGTGCTCCAGCATGGCCACAGTCAAATGACAGAAACAAATAATAGAATAAAAGAAAGAATAATTAATTCTTTGCTTAGATGGTGAGCTGGCAGATGGTGAGCTCTGGGTAAAAGACACTTGCCCAAGGTGCCACACAGTGGGACTGAACCCGGAGCCATGAGGTTGGTAGGCAAGCTTCTTACCACACAGCCATTCTTGCACCTATTGTTTCAAATTTTGACACAAGACCAGCGATTTCGACGGGAGAGTTAAGTTGATTCCATCAACCCCAGGGTAAAATGCTTAGTGGCATTTCATCCAACTTTATGTTCTGAGTTCAAATTCTACCAAGGTCAACTTTCAAGGCTCAATAAAATAAGTAGCAGTTAAGCACTGGGGTGGGGTGGGGTGATGTAATCAACTTAACCCCTCCCCCAAACTTGGTGGACTTGTACCAACATTTGAAATCAATAATTAATTCTTTGTTTAAGGTGGCAACTTGGCTGAATTGTAAGCATGTCGGACAAAATGCTTAGCAGGCTTTTCTCCTGTTTTTTTTTTTTTTAATATTCTAAATTCAAACCCCAAGAAGGTTTAATTTTGCCTCCAATAATTTCAGGGGGCAATAAAATAAAGTACCAGTCAAGAACTGGGGGGGTCAACATAATCAGCTTAATCCCTCCTCCTCACAGAATTGTTGGTCTGGTGCCAAAATTTGAAAGAAGTATTAATTCTTTATTTGTGTGTTTAATTTTACAGTGAATATCTCCAGGAGAAATGTAAATGTTGTCCAGGTTTCTACATCTCAAACGAATACACATGTGAAGGTTTGTACATCACTGTACTTTTTAAATGATAAAATAATAATAATGAAATTATTGTATACAGTGCTCAGGTGCACCACAACTTGTCAGAAAGTGCATATAAAGTACATGCAGTAATGTAAAAATGTCTGGAAAGCGAACAATGTATGAGTCAGATACATGCTTATGTGTGTATGGAGGGGAGAAAATCAGGTGTAGTGTTGGCGAATCTCAGAAAGCATGGAAGTTTTGAAGGATGCAGTGCTCCGACAACTAACAACTGATGCCGGCAGTTTGTTCCATGCTTCTCTCTTACTGGTTGCATTTATTGGGCTGTGGCCATACTGGGCCATAAGTCTTTATCAGTGCAGTCAATAACATCAACCACCACCATCACCACCAAAACTACTCCAGAATTTATGTTATTGACTAGGTATTACTCATTTTATTGTAATTTGAAAAATTCAAGGCAAAACGAAACTGGGAGAAATTCGAACTTAAGAATATACCCAAGTATATACCGCAGGGCATTTTATCTGATGCTGTTCCATTTCTGCCATCTACTTGTCATATAATACATTTGCTTTTGTTTGTGATTTTTGTTATTGTTGTTTAACCACACCTCATCTCAGAATATGCAAACTATGGTGATATTATATATATATATATATATATATATATATATATATAATATATATATATATGTTATATTTCAGAATGGTCATTTTGCCAGTTTAGCCAATTCAATCTTGCACAACAAATATATATATAATATATATATATATATTGTTGCCAGTGCCGCTGGACTGGCTCCTGTGCAGGTGGCACGTAAAAAACACCATTTGAGTGTGGCCGTTGCTAGTACCGCCTGACTAGCCCTCATGCCAGTGGCACATAAAAGCACCCACTACACTCTCAGAGTGGTTGGTATTAGGAAGGGCATCCAGCTGTAGAAACTCTGCCAGATCAGATTGGAGCCTGGTGCAACCATCTGGTTCACCAGTTCTCAGTCAAATCTTCCAACCCATGCTAGCATGGAAAGTGGACCTTAAATGATGATGATGATGATGATGATGATGATGATATATATATATATATATATATATCTTACCATTATCATCATTGTTTCAATGTCCAATTTTCCATACTTGCACGGGTTGTATGGAATTTGTCAAGGCAGATTTTCTCCAGCTGCATGCCTTTCCTGTCACCAACCTTCACCTGTTTCAAGTAAGGTGATATATCCCCACAACTAGACATGTTCTGGATGATTGGAAATGAAAGGGCACCATTTGCATGACAGTGACACTTATTTACAATTATCATATAATGTCAAAGAAAGGAGACAGTAACACACACACAAACATGCACATACATATATATATACAACAGACTTTTTTGAGTTTCCATCAACCAAATCTACTCTCAAGGATTTGGTCAGTCTGAGGGCTATAGTGTAGTGAAAGATACCTGCCCAAGTGATTGGGAAACAAGCTTATTACTACACAGCCACGTCTATATACTGAAGCAACTACTTCAATGTAGAAGAGTCAGTTTATCCATTTGAAAACATACAAAATCTGTTTATATTCACCTTTTCTATATTCCTAAATTTATATATATATAAAGCTGAAGTTGTCTGTGTGTGGCATGTTTGGTAGCCTTCAACTAACACTATCTCCTCCGAGACCCTGCTGTGCAAGTTGAGCAAAATTGACAGCATGATAGAAGAAGGCTTGCTCTTCTTTCCGGAGAAGAAAAATTTCAAATCTGACCATGTTAACACCAAAAATTATTTACATCAAAAAGGTGCTTTTTTTCTATGAAAATCCCCATTTTTTACGATATTTTGACTGCTCTGTCGCCATTTTTCAGCGTATGTTTTAGAAAAATGTTCCCTTAAAGAGAATAACAAGCTGCATAATGCAAAATTTTTACTCTTCAAAAATTCCAATTCTAAAGGGTTGAAACAAACCCGAACAACTCCGGGCGATACTGCTAGTAATACTGTAAAGTTGGTATGTGTGAAACAGTATCATTGTCTCTGGGTATGTATAGCCTGGTCACTATTATCTCCCCCTTCCATTCATAAGGTGCTATAATGTTTCATTGCACCATTGTATTAATTTAATAAAATCTATGAAATCCCACTCTCAAATATTTTCGTTTTTCCGGACAGACGTAAATGAATGTTTGAAGAAACCAGCAATCTGTCAACAGACCTGTATAAACACCATAGGAAGTTATCACTGTTCTTGCAAAAAGGGGTTTTACCTGGAAAAAGATAACCACACCTGTATAAGTAATTATGACTTATTTATTCATTTTTAACCATTCTGTGATATACAGAACATCAAACTGTCCATCCTTTGCTATGCTCTTTTATTGCTGTTCTTGTCATCAGGAGTTTTACCTGGAAGAAAATAAACACACCTGTAAAAGCAATAATGACATTTTATTTATTTATTCAATTTTAACCATTCTATGTTGTACAGAGTATTGATCCAGCCACCCTATGCTGTACTCCTAGTTTACTTCCAAGAGTTTTATTGCATGCCTTTTGAGAAGAACTCTATCTGTGGTTCAAGCTAGTATGTGTGAAACACTATCATCTTCTTGGGGAGTGTATAGCCAGGTCACTGTTATCTCCCCTTCCATTCAACTTCTTCCTTCTTGTCATTTTGGCATGTGAAACTGCTAACCCAAATACGTTTTTTTTTTTTGCCTCTCTCCAAGTTTTTTTTCTGTGTTTCCTTTCCTCATTCTTCTCTGTTAAAGAGCATAGGCTCGAAACATCAAAGGCTTTTCTATTTTCCCTGAGCCAGACTAATACATCTTGTTTGTTGCTCTCTCACCTGTCTCAATCTTTTGGTTTTTGTATATTTGACCCATATGGACCGTGTGTGTGTGTGTGTGTGTGTGTGTGTATGTGTGCATGTGCATAATGGGAGTGCAACTTATATGCAAGTCTTTCCTTTTTTTTTATTTGTTACAGTCATTTGACTGCAGCCATGCTGGAACACCACTTTTAGTCGAACAAATCGACCCCAGGACTAATTCTTTGTAAGCCTAGTAATTATTCTATCGGTCTCTCTTGCAGAACCACTAAGTGACAGGAACGTAAACACACCAGCTTCAGGTGTCAAGCGATGTTGGGAGAACAAACACAGACACACCAATAAATATATATACATACATACATACATACATATATATACATACACAATGGGCTTCTTTCAGTTTCCGTCTACCAAATCGACTCACAAGGCTTTGATCAGCCCGAGGCTACAGTAGAAGATACTTGCCAATGGTACCACACAGTGGGACTGAACCCGGAACCATGTGGTTGGTAAGCAAGCTACTTACCACACAGCCACTCTTGCTCCTTATATAGTATATGTGGTCAGAATTGACATGTCTGAAATGGTATAACTGTCTCTGTGAGTATATATTTGTGATGAAGATACAAGTTATATGCAAGTATAAATGGTACATGTAATCAGAACTAGTCTATGTGAAATAGTATGACCATCTCTGGGTGTATATGATTGTAATGAGGGTGCAATTTATATACGAGTACATATAGTATGTGTTGTTAGACTGTCATGCCTGAAATAGTTTAACTGTCCCTGAGTGTTTATAAAAGCAATAGGAGTGCAACTTATATGCAAGTATATACAGTATGTATAAACAGAACTGATGTGTCTGACATGGTATGAGTGTGTAGTGTACACTTAGTGAAATTTTCTCTCTCTCTCTGTTATATATACATAAGTACGGATGTAGCAGATAACAGCTAGCCTTCAGTCGCTTGGACCCTGTTGTGCCTACTACTCCGATTGGTTGGTATTGGCGCAGTTTGTTTCTTTCTCTATTATACGCCAATGTGCAACCCAACCAATCTCAGCTTTCTGATAAGGTCCCATGACACAGTCTTTTCTAAATCTCCATTTGATCCGACTGGTCCCTATAAAAAGCTAGTTCAACACCGTATTTCATCTTTTGGTTCTAGACCTTCTAAGGTCTAACCAGTGACCACAGAGCACAAAGCCAGTTCCAGTGACAACAGACAACAGCAGCCCACATGGGGACTCAACTTTGTCCAGCAGCATTCAGGACCTCCATCTCTGTCGCCTCCATCTTAATGTCAATAACATCTTTTTACATACACAGCAACAACAACATTCACTCAGGTCAACTTCTCCTGTTTGTGAATTACTTCACCATGGTTAACAGCAAATACAACTTGCGAGATCTTCCTGTAGCCACAACTTCTTACACGACATGTGCTTCAACCAGCTCTGCTTCTTCACCACAACTTCTTGTTACAGCACTTCAACTATTGTGTACCTTACTATGAACTGGTATTTATCTTCATTGTGTGTGAACATTCTTCTAGCGTCCTGTTATAAACTCTTTCAATGCTCTGTATTTTAGCTCGCACGCATACACCCTTGTTTGCACACGCATACACATTATGTATGCATGACAGTCTGTCCATTGTTATTATATATGTACATATGATGAACACACAGACGCACATGTTAACACCTAAATAAAATCTTCTCTTAAACCTTCTATAAGTTGTGCCTTTCTTTTCCTTCTGGCACTCGTACTCATTTAGCCTTTTTGCTTTTATCGTAAGCAACCGTGCTGTGTATTAAAGGAGTCATTCATTCGTCACTTCTCCTTTTGCACAGTCATTCTTACAAGTGTCTTAGTGAGTGTATATAATAGTGGTGACATGGCGGTGAGCTGGCAGAAACGTTAGAACGACGGGCGAAATGCGTAGCCGTATCTCGTCTGCCGTCACGTTCTGAGTTCAAATTCTGCCGAGGTTGACTTTACTTTTCATCCTTTCGGGGTCGATAAATTAAGTACCAGTTCACCGGGGTTGATGTAATCGACTTAATCTGTTTGTCTGTCCTTGTTTGTCCCCTCTGTGTTTAGCCCCTTGTGGGTAGTAAAGAAATAGGTATTTCATCTGCCGTTGCGTTCTGAGTTCAAATTCCGCCGAGGTCGACTTTGCCTTTCATCCTTTCAGGGTCGATAAATTAAGTACCAGTTCACTGGGGTTGATGTAATCGACTTAATCCGTTTGTCTGTCCTTGTTTGTCCCCTCCGTGTTTAGCCCCTTGTGGGTAGTAAAGAAATAGGTATTTCATCTGCCATTACGTTCTGAGTTCAAATTCCGCTGAGGTCGACTTTGCCTTTCATCCTTTCAGGGTCGATAAATTAAGTACCAGTTATGCACTGGGGTTGATGTAATCGACTTAATCATCCGTTTGTCTGTCCTTGTTTGTCCCCTCCGTGTTTAGCCCCTTGTGGGTAGGAAAGAAATATATATAATAGTGGTGATATTATCATAGAGTGAAATGATTTTTACTTCTGTACAATACAGGTAAAACCAACTGTAAGAACATGTATCCCCAGTGTGAACACAATTGCACAGACCTCAAAACTGGTCCAGTTTGCTCTTGTAGGGAAGGCTATGAACTGTCTCATGATGAATTTTCTTGTGTTCGTAAGTAATTTAAGTTTTATATCGCATCAAAATCTAATCAAATTTCCAATACTCATCATCATCATCATTTAACATCCATCTTCCATGCATGAATGGGTAGGACAGTTCACAGGAGGTGGTCAGCTCAAAAAATGTTCCCCTCATTCTCTCTCTTTCTCTCTTTCTATCTGTCTGTCTGTCTGTCGGTCTGTCTGTCAGTCTCTGTCTCCCTCTCTCTCTCTATCTGTCTGTCTGTCTCTGTCTCCCTCTTTCTCTCTCTCTCTTTCTACCTGCCTGTCTGTCTCTGTCTCCCTCTCTCTCTCTCTTTTTATCTGCCTGTCTCTGTCTCCCTCTCTCTCTCTCTCTAATCTGTCTATCTGTCTCTGTCTTTCTCTTTCTCTCTCTTTCTTTCTATCTGCCTGTCTGTCTCTGTCTCTGTCTCCCCCTCTCTCTCTCTTTCTGTCTCTCTGTCTCTGTCTCCCCCCTCTCTCTCTCTCTCTTTCTATCTGCCTGCCTGTCTGTCTCTGTCTCCTTCTTTTTCTCTCTCTCTTCCTATCTGCCTGTCTGTCTCTGTCTCCCTCTTTTTCTCTCTCTCTCTCTTTCTATCTGCCTATCTGTCTCTGTCTCCCTCTTTTCTCTCTCTCTCTTTCTATCTGCCTGTCTGTCTCTGTCTCCCTCTCTCTCTCTCTCACTCTCTCTCTTTCTATCTGCCTGTCTATCTCTATCTCCCTCTCTCTCTCTCTCTTTCTATCTGTCTGTCTGTCTCTGTCTCTGTCCCCCCCTCTCTCTTCATGTGTGTGAGCGTATTTCTCTTTATGCGTCTGAGGAAAAGAAGCACATTTATGTCAGTTGTGTTCAATTGTCAAACTGCACTGACTTTCTCTTTATTTCTCTTTCACTTTCACTTTCTCTTTATGTTTATATTTCTGTGTGCAGACATGTGACTGGTGTGCTAAAGGTTCAACCATTCAGCCAGTTCATCACCTTCATTTACTTTCATCATATTGAAAATATATGTATTTATTTCAGACAAAATAAAATGTCATCGTTCCTTCAACTTCTGTCAGCATACTTGTGTCCCACATCACACAGGATATAAATGCAAATGCAGAAAAGGTTTTAAGCTAGACCCCAACGGTTACACTTGCACTAGTAAGTATTTCAAATTGTTTATTAAGAATTCAATTTATGTTTTTTGTGCATTTTAACTGGCACTCTGTTAGTTATGATGATGAGGGTCCCAGGAGATCTAATCAACAGAGCAGCCTGCTCATGAATTCATGTGTAAGTGGCTGTGTGCTCCACAGACATCATCATCATCATCATCATCATTGTTCGACTGTGGTTGAGACAATGGAATTTACCATGCTACGCCAGACTTCACGGTCCATCATAGCATTACGGAGGTCCTGTTGCTGGATGCCTGTATCCCTGGAGATTACATCAGGGTAGGAGAGCGTGCACCCTCTGGTATTGTGAGTAGATGGCTTCCAGAGGAGAAGAGTAGAAATTGCCTCGTTTTCAGTTCTACAACAATGTCCAGCAAACTGGACTCTCCTACCTTTCACAAGAGATGACACAGGTGGTAGTTTCCATATATTTGCATTTTGGTTGGATGGCGCTTCCACGAGAGATTTTGAGCTCTCATAAGGAGGCGAGTGTAGGTTCCATCCAACTGCCTCTCAAGCTTCATTGATAACGTTCAAGTTTCTGAGCCATATAGTAGAATTGGTTCAACTGTGGCTTTGAAGATTTCAAGTTTGTAGTCTCTAAGTAGAGACTTCAAGCTCCACAGACACATGTACCATTAAGGTAGTTCTCAGCAAGATTCAGCATGACACAGAATGTCACAAAGCTGGCCCTTTGAATTATGGGTATGACTCGTTATTGCCTGGTGAGTGGACTGGAGAAATGTGAAATGAAGTGTCTTACTCAAGGATACAATGCACCACCAGGAATCGAACTCATTACTTTATAATCGCGAATCGAACACCCTAACCACCAAGCCACATAACCAGTTGAGCATGTCATTTGATGGTTGACAATATATGCATCTCTGATCATGAGCAGAAGTAATGGGGGAGCATCATAGCCATGTTTTGAGAGGAATTCTTTGATGCTTGAATAATTCACCACTGGAAACATACCTCCGGAAACACTTCTGGAAACATACCTTATCTAGGGACCTTTCGAGTGGGATGGCTACTCTACCTGAAGAAAATTGTAACTAGGCCTCACCTGCAAGGTCATGTGCTGTTTACCTCGATAAGAGATCACCGTGCCATGCACATGTGGTTGTGATGCATGTGATCTGGGGTGCATGTGATCAGACAGGTAGTCATGATGGGTGTGTTGGGCTTTGTATATTTGTACCCCAGTGTCACTTTGGCATGCACTGCTCTCTCACTCAATAATAATAATAATAATTTCAAATTTTGGCACAAGGACATCAAGTTCAGGGTAGGGGGAAAGTCGATTATGTTGACCCCAGTGTTTGACTAGTACTCTTTTTATTGACCCCAAAAGGATGAAAGGCAAAGTCAACCGTGGCAGAATTTGGACTATAGTAATAATAATAAAAATAATAATAATAATAATAATAATAATAATAATAATAATAATAGTAATAATAATAATAAGACTGACAGGACTATAAAAGCTAATAAACCGGATATTATTATAAAAGATCAGACAAAAAGGATGTGTTTATTAATTGACATGAGTATTCCCTGTGATCACAATATAGCGGCGAAAGAATTTGACAAGATTAGTAAATATAAAGACCTGCTAACAGAAATAGATAAAATGTGGCATCTCAAGGCAACTACAGCACCAGTGATTGTAGGATCTCTAGGAATGATAAAAAAAGGTACTGAAACCTATTTGAAAATGATTCCAGGCTTACCATCCCTACAGGAAGTGCAAAAAATTGTATTGACTGGAACGGCTCATGTACTGAGAAGAGCACTATTGCTGTGAAAATAACATCCATCCATGAATTTATTTATTTATTAATTTTTAAATACATATTTTATCTGTGAATTTGTATGTGTAATCTGGGAATGCCCTTCTCTGCCCTAGGTGTATGGAAAACACTTGGCGAGAAACGGAAAAAAATTTGAAGAAAGAAGGAAAAAACATAATAATAATAATAATCCTGAAATTTGGTGGGTGGTGTTAGTTGGTTACATTTCTTTTATAGGTACAAGGCCTGAAATTTTGAGAGAGGGGCAGGTTGATTAGATTGTCCCCCAACGTTTCACTGGTGCTAAATTTATGAACCCTGAAAGGATAAAAGGCAAAGTCAGCCTTGGTGGAATTTGAACTCAGAATGTAAGGATGGATAAAATGCCACCAAGAATTTTGCCCCCAACATGCAAATGATTCTGCCAGCTCACCACCTTCATTATAATAATAATAACAATAATGATAATAATAATAATAATGATAATAATAATAATAATAATAATAATAATAATAATAATAATAATGATAATAATAATAATAATAATAGTGCAACACCAAAAAAAAAAATAATAGTACAACACCAAAAAACCCCCCAAATATATGGCACACTAGGCATAACAACAACATGAACTTCTAACCTGTTGTCTCTTGAGGTCTCTGGGTGAGACTTGGAGCCAACTTGTACAAATATAAAGCAAAAGTCAAACAGAATAATAATAATAATGACGATGATGATGATGATGATGATGATGATGATGATGGTGGTGGTGGTGGGTGGTGGTGGTGGTGGTGGTCGGTGGTGGTGGTGGTGGTGATGATGATGATGATGATAATAATAGCAATAATAATAATAATAATCAACAAAAACCTTCCAAACTGTGGTTTTATTACCTTAAATGCTTTTGTCATTTCAGAGATAACTCATTCTCATAGAAGGCATCATTTCTTTAGAGGTGGGCATAGACATGTTAAACGTCCAACAGTCCAACCTGACTATGGTCATCACCATCACTATGACTACGATCATGAGGAGAATGACTACTACTATCAATAACTCAACCAGTAAGCTCCTCTACAAAATAATAATGATAATGATAATGATGATGATAATGATAATAATGATGATGATAATAATAATAATGATAACAATAATAATAATAATAATAATAATATATTATTATTACTATTACTACCCATGTAGTAATAGTTTTTTAACTTTAAAAAATTTTTTTTTTTAAATGAACGAACTATTGAGTTTAGTTTAATGGCCTACCAATGTATACTATGAGTTTCTTTGCCCTAGGAGTCGGGAAGACACTCGGCAAGAAATGGAAGCAAATTTGAAAGAAAAAGATAATAATAATAATAATAATAATAATAATAATAATAATAACAATAATAATAATGATAATAATTACAATAATGATTAATAAATTAGTTAAAACCAACTGAAATATATTTCAAGAGAAAATTATGAAGAAATGGATATATTTGGAATGGAATTGATTGTTATGAGAATAAAGAACACAGTATGTACAATAATGATTTCTGATTCCGTTTTTTTTTAAAATTTTAACAAAACCCATCCACCCACCCAATATATCTACAGCTAATATTGAGAAAATGCTTAGTGTTTTTACTATATAAATTCAAGAAGGTGGTGATGTACTGAATGATGAATGCAAAAGAACCCCAAAAAAACACAATTGAATTAAAGTTTGCCTCTTAGATGAAGGGTTTCAAAACGGGGATAAAAAGATTTCGACAAATGCACCTGATTGATTTACTCTCTTTACTCTTTTACTTGTTTCAGTCATTTTACTGTAGCCATGCTGGAGCACCGCCTTTAGTCGAGAAAATCGTCCCCAGGACTTATTCTTTGTAAGCCTAGCATTTATTCTATAGGTTTCTTTTTGCCGAACTGCTAAGATATAGGGGACGTAAACACACCAGCATCGGTTGTCAAGCAATGTTGGGGGGACAAACACAGACACACACATACGCATATATGTATATACATATATACGATGGGCTTCTTTCAGTTTCTGTCTACTAAATCCACTCACAAGGCTTTGGTTGGCCTGAGGCTATAGTAGAAGACACTTGCCCAAGGTGCCACGCAGTGGGACTGAACCCAGAACCATGTGGCTGGTAAGCCAGCTACTTTCCACACAGCCACTCCTACGTCTATTGGTAAAATTAAATGATTAATTAAATAATTGATTAGTTAGTTGGTTAAATAGTTAACCAATTGATGAACAACAAAGAAGCGAAATTGAAAAAGTGTATGTGTGTGTGTGTTTATTAGCATAATGACACCTCCCAAGATTCAACGAAAATAAAAGACAAAAGCCTAATGTTAACCATTGGTGAGTCCCATAGAAAAGGGGAGATAATTTGAAGGCATTAAGGACTAATTTCACACAATCATCACTTTCTGTGCTTTGGGAAAATTTTGCAACTACCACATCAAACCATTTGCAGCTGCAATCACTGTGATAATGCACCATCTATTTATTTATTATTTCTTTATTGCCCTTAAGGGGCTAAACATAGAGGGGACAAATAAGGACAGACAAAAGATTAAGTCGATTACATTGACCCCAGTGTGTAACTGGTACTTAATTTATTGACCCCGAAAGGATGAAAGGCAAAGTCGACCTCGGCGAAATTTGAACTCAGAATCTAACAGTAGACGAAATACCATTAAGCATTTCGCCTGGCATGCTAATGTTTCTCTCAGGTTGCCATCTATTTATTTATACTAAGAGATCAGAACTTCTTTGATCATTCTTTCATATACCCAGTCTTATCTATTAATTAATCTTACTTTGCTTCCTTATTCCCAGAATAGACGCAGGTATGGCTGATGGCTGTGCGGTTAAGGTGTTTGTTTCCTAACCATGTAGTTTTGAGTTCAGTCCCACTATGCAGAACCTTGGGCATGTATCTTCTACTATAGCTTTGGGCTGACCAAAGTCTACTGAATCGATTAGGTAGAAGGAAAGTAAAAAAAAATCCCATTGTTATAAATATACCTGTACCTGTGTGTGTTTATATTTGCTCTTCTTCACCAATTGGAAGTGGTGACTTTATCAGTTTCCTTGTCAGCAAATCATCTCATGGATTTGCAGCAGCTAAATCCTCAGTATTTTCCCTGGTTAACATTGTGTGTATGAGCAAACATGTATGTGTTCCCTGTGTCTTGACATCTGTGTGTTAATTGTAAACAGAAGTCACCGTCATGCAAAATGCAAAAAAATGATATCCTTTATTTACAATCCTTCCCTAAAAGCATATACAGCCATTGGGCTGTGTACAGTTCAAAGGACAAAGGGAAATAATACATTCCTTGTAAACCGGTGAGGGTCAGTGACTGTAAGAGCATCCAGCCCTAGAAAAATCTGCAAGACTCATCCAACCCACACAAGAATGGAAAAGTGGACATTAAAGGAAAGAATAGTGTATATCCTTATAATGACTACAAAAAACCAACAAGAGGGCAGTGCTCTTGCTAATTCTTTTTTTTTTTTAATGTTCTTAAATTCTGAAAAAATTCATTAAAAAGTCAATTTGCATTTTTATTTCTTCTTATAATATTAGAAATTGCATTTTCATAATGAATGTAATTAATTTTCTTTATTTGTGTGTATCTAATAACATTTCCTTCAATAAGACCATATCAATTTACATGTAATACAATACAAAATATTTCTTGTCTTTAGCATAATGCAATGACTGTATATAACTTGAAAAATTTAAGCTCAGCTATCTGTCTGTCTGTCTGTCTGTCTGTCTGTCTGTCTGTCTATCTATCTATCTATCTATCTGTCTTATCTATAATAATAATAATGAAATTATTGTATACAGTGCTCAGGTGCACCACAACTAGTCAAAAGTGCGTATAAAGCATATGCAGTAATGCACAAATGTCTGGAAAGTGAACAGTGTATGAGTCAGATACATGCTTGCGTTTGTATGGAGGGGAGAAAATCAGGTGTAGTGTTGACGAATCTCAGGAAGCATGGTAGTTTTGAAGGATGCAGTGCTCCGACAACTAACAACTGATGCCAGCAGTTTGTTCCATGCTTCAGCAACTCTTAGCGTGAAAAAATGTTTCCGAAAGTCATGGGAGCTGTGCTGTTTTCTGACTTTCTAAACATGCCCATGGGTGTTAGACAGGTGGAGTTTGAAAAAGTGCTCAGAGTTATTGTTTGTAAGATGGTTAATAATTTTATGGGTTCTATCTATTGTGTTTCCCAGTCTGGGGTTTGCAGACACCTGGAGATCCACAAAGACAATATAGAGGAGGTGGAGCTGTGTTCAAAATTTGTTGAACAGACAGACTTTTCAAAGTCTTGGCATCTGTGGGAAAAATTCATTAAAAAAAAATTGGGTCCTAGATAGTAAAAAGATTAGATTGAGGACTACTCCGAGTAGTCAGAAGTAAAGGAGCAGATCCCATAATCTTTGCAACCCTTCTCTCACCCACTTTAGACCTGCTGAGGTCGTTGTTGTTATTAGTACCATTGATGGTGGTGGTCGTGGTTTTGTTGTTGTTTAGCCCCAGGTCAACCCAGATGCAGCAGACTTATGATCAAAGCTGTTGTAGTTTTGACCATCTCATCCTTATTTTTCTTTCAGACTACCTTATCAGATGTGTTCTTCATTTTGCTTA
>NC_043007.1:35953610-35966110 GCF_006345805.1 Octopus sinensis
AGATAGATAGATAGATAGATAGATAGATAGATAGATAGATAGATAGATAGATAACACTGCTAAATAACACTATCAGATGAAACTACCAACAGCTTCAACAGGCAATACAAGTCAACACTGCTAGACAATACCACCAGACAAGTTTATTAAACAACAAAACACAAAAAGCTACCATCCGACATTATATATATATATATATATATATATACACATAGGCGCAGGAGTGGCTATGTGGTAAGTAGATTGCTTACCAACCACATTGTTCCGGGTTCAGTCCCATTGCGTGGCACCTTGGGCAAGTGTCTTCTACTATAGCCTAGGGCCGACCGAAACTTTGAGAGTGGATTTGGTAGACGGAAACTGAAAGAAGCCCATCATATATATGTGTGTATATATGTGTGTGTGTATATGTGCCTGTTGTATATATGTATATACACATATGTGTATATGTGTATATGTTTGTGTGTCTGTGTGTCCCCCAACATCACTTGACAACCGATGCTGGTGTGTTTACATCCCCGCAAAAGAGACTAATAGAATAAGTGTTAGGCTCGCAAATAATAAGTCCTGGTTTTAATTTGCTCGACTAAAGGCGGTGCTCCAGCATGGCCTCAGTCAAATGACTGAAACAAGTAAAAGAGTAAAAAGAGAGAGAGAGTATAAAATGTCTTTCTTCAGTCATTTGTTTTTAAGGCCAGTTTCCTAGATTCTGTGACAAATATATTCCCCACCTGGCAAATATATTCCCCATTGCAGGATTACTTATTTTTGCCAGCTGAGTGAACTGGAGCCTTGTGAAATGAAATGTTTTGCTCAAGAATGCAATGCATCACTCAGTCCAGGAAACAAAACCACATTTTATGATCATGAGTGTAATACCCCAACCACTAAGCCACTGTTACATATGTAACACATACGTAACACATACATAATGAAAGACACCCTGCAGAATGAGATTGTCAATAAAATAGAAATAAAGTTTAAAAATCTATTCCTTCTGTGTGATCTGATGCCAAATAATCCAAGGCCCAAAACTGGTCAGCAGCTGAGTGGTAGTGGACCTCTGCTCTACAGAGCCAAAGATGGGGGATTATAGATGGTATTATGTCTGCTTGTAATGAAATGGTTGCTTAAGTCTATTATTGAAAGCATGGTTTGCGCTGAATCTGCTCATATTCAATTGTGAATGACAACCATAATAGGTGGTAAATAATTCATATGTGGATTATACATACATGTGTCTAATGATTATGAATGTATACGACCATATAAAAGCTTGTGTACACACAGACACACAAACACACACACAAACACACACACACACACACACACACACACACACACACACACACACACACACATTATTGTATTCTTTTATTTGCTTCAGTCCTTTGACTGCAGCCATAATGGCGCGCTGCATTAAAGGGATTTTTAGTCGAAGAAATTGACTCCAGGACTTATTCCTTGTAAGCCTAGTACTTATTCTATTGGTCTCTTTTACCAAACTGCTAAGTTATGGGGATATAAACACACCAACACCGGTTGTCAAGTGACAGTGGGAGGACAAACACAGACACAAAGACACACACACATAAATATATATATATATATATACATATATATATATATATACATATGTATATATTTTTAAAGTAGAAGCAATAGCTAAGATTTTTTGACTGCTATTTCTAAACTTTGGTATGTGGTGAAGCAATTCTTTGCTGAACCCTAATTATAAAATATATATATATACATATGTATATATACATGTATGTATGTATGTATGTATGTATGTCAGCCGAAATTGCGAGGATGATCCGGTTCTTGACTGAAGATTGAAGGCTTCGAATGTGTCCCGTCCGTGTTTTTTGTATTGTCTTCTAAATGTTGTGCGTTCTTTTCCCAGTTTGTATTTTTTACATATACATATATTTATATATATATTATATATATATATATATATATATATATATATATATATATATATTTCAGATGAAGTTTAGTAGCACTATCTTGGCCGAGTGTGAGGTATGTGGTAGCAGAAAATCTTCACATAAGATGCTGTTCTGTGGTTTACAAATAGATACCAAATCCTGTTATAATAAATACTTAAAGCATCTAAGTTTTCATTCAAACTATTGGAAACAACCACCAAATCTCACTTATATTATATTCTACTGTCTTAAAAAAATACACATTGCATAGAATAATCCGGATACACCCAGATACCTATTCCAGGAGGATGGGCGGGGGCGGGATTAGAATGTCTTAGGTGGTTTGCCTGGTCTGAGATTAACCCTGTTTCACAATACCATATAACTATGTGAAGTGCAATGTGTGTTAGTGTACATATACTGAGGAGAAAAACTAGTTTAATTCTCTCGTAGGTTGTGGCAATGTTAACTAACTGGAAAAAAAAACTACCTAATGAGAGCAACTACAAAACACACCTAAAGATATTTGTTTTTGTCTGTTTCACCGTTTGAAATAATATTTCGTCATTTTAGTTGCCAAATAACAAATGGAATCTTTGTTATTTATATTAAAGCTTTGTCCTCAATTAATGCTAATGCTTTTGGGAAGGACTAATAATTTTAACATATTTTTTTGCTCTAATTCTAAAACTTTATGGCTAATTAAGTATAAAGTGGTGGGTTTCATTGCTTCTGATGTTTCATCATCCAAAAACTACAGTAGTATTACATACAACACATCAATCCTTATTTATGGATTCATTTATTACTGATTCAAGGTAACATATTACTCTAAATTGTGAAACATGTTACACATATCACAGATTGATCTGTGATAACGTGAGTCAGTAATCAGTTAAACTTTCCACTTGTACCCCAAAAGCATGCCTCAGTGACTATCCACGATACTCAACTATCCAGAATGTACTGACTGGTGCTTGTGTTTACATCACCATGCTGCAAGTCTACATATTTTTTTTATATAGATTTATGTACTTGTCAGCATCCACCAAAGAACAGAAAATCTATAAAAGCACCTGATCTCTGGAGATGTGCTGTGACTACAAAGACCCGGAATGCTTCAGGCACCAGTTCCACATAGCCCCTGCCCATTCAAAGTACCTTGGATCCCAGAACATCTCGCTGTGCTTGAGGAGACCTGTTGAGTCAAGTGCATGTACATGAACATCGAAACAAATATCAATGGAAATAGTAGTTGTGATACCTGTGCCGGTGGCACATAAAAAGCACCATCCGAACGTGGCCGATGCCAGCGCCGCTTCGACTGGCTTCTGTGCCGTTGTCACATAAAAAGCACCATCCGAACGTGGCCGATGCCAGCGCCGCCTTGGCTGGCTTCCGTGCCGGTGGCACATTAAAAGCACCAACCGATCGTGGGCGATGCCAGACCCCGCCTGGCACCTGTGCAGGTGGCACGTAAAAAGCACCCACTACACTCACTCACGGAGTGGTTGGCGTTAGGAAGGGCATCCAGCTGTAGAACACTGCCAGATCAGACTGGAGCCTGTGCAGCCCCTGGCTTCCCAGACCCGGTCGAACCGTCCAACCCGTGCTAGCGTGGAAAACGGATGTTAATAATGAATGATGATGATGATATGATGATATATATATATATATATACATATATATATATATGTGTATATATATATATATAATATATGTGTATATATATAGATATATATTATCTATATATATAATATATATATATATATATATACATATATAATATATGTGTATATATAATATATATATACACGTGGGCTTCTTTCAGTTTCTGTCTATCATTCCACACACAAGGCTTTGGTTGATCTGGGCTATAGCCGAAGACACGTGCCCAGGTGCCACACACTGGCACTGAAACCAGAACCGTGTGTTGGGATATCAATATCTTCTTACCAACAATATACCACTCCCTGCACCTATACACACACACACACACACACACACAGAAGTGCATGTGTGTGTATGAATTTGCATGCATGTGTACAAGTGTATATGTGGGTATGTGTGTGAGTGTGTGTGTGTGTAAGTGTGTGTGTAAGTGTGTGTGTGTGTGTGTGTGTGTGTGTGTGTGTGTGTGTGCATGTATGTGCATGTATGTTTGAGTATATACATGTCCTTGAGATAGTAGCTTGTTGCCAAAGCTTCCTTTTGTTGATGTTTAATACATTTTTATTCCATTTTTTTCCTCCCTCTCTTTCTCGTTTCATTATTTAATCAGCACTGATTGATTTTCCTCCTCTATAAAGAGCTAATCTCCATCAACATGACAGAACAGGAAGATGAACTACCAAACCTACCAACAGCCACAATTACCTACCTATACAACCGCACTCACCAACTAACAACCACACTCACCTACTTACAGATAGCCACATTTACCTAGAAACAGCCACCTACCAACGCCTGTACTCTCCTACCAACCATGACACTCACCACATTCCAACAACCAAACTAATTCATGAGCACAGGGACATTCATTCTAACTACCAATGGCTTCACCCATCTACCAACATTAATGCACAACTGATTTGAGGAGAAAGTTCAACATGTGGCAGGCATGGCTGTGTGGGAAGCAAGCTTCTTACCACACAGCTATGCCGCAGAGGCGGCGAGCTGGCAGAAACATTAGCACATCAGGCGAAATGCTTAGCGGTATTTCGTCTGCTGTTATGTTCTGAGTTCCGCCAAGATCGACTTTGCTTTTCATCCTTTCGGGGTTGATAAATTAAGTACCAATTATGCACTGGGGTCGATATAATCGACTTAATCCATTTGTCTGTCCTTGTTTGTCCTCTCTGTGTTTAGCCCCTTGTGGGTAGTAAAGAAATAGGTATTTTGCTGCTGCTACATTCTGAGTTCAAATTCCGCCGCAGTCAACTTTGCCTTGCATCTTTTCGGGTTGATAAATTAAGTACCAGTTATGCACTGGGGTCATGACTTAATTTCTTTGTCCTTGTTTGTCCCCTCTATGTTTAGCCCCTTGTGGGTAGTAAAGAAATAGGTATTTCGTCTGCTGCTACGTTCTGAGTTCAAATTCTGCTGCGGTCAACTTTGCCTTGCATCTTTTCGGGGTTGATAAATTAAGTACCAGTTATGCACTGGGGTCGTGACTTAATTTCTTTGTCCTTGTTTGTCCCCTCTATGTTTAGCCCCTTGTGGGCAGTAAAGAAATAAGAAGCTTGCTTCCCAACCACATGGCTCTAAGTTCAGCCCCACTACATAGCACCTTCAGCAAGTGTCTTCTACTATAGCTTCAGGCTGACCAAAGCCTTGTGAGTGGTTCTGGTAAATGGAAACTGAAAGAAGCTCATCATATATGTGTGTGTGTGTGTGTGTGTGTGTGTATTTATGTGTGTTTGTCTTTGTGTCTGTTTGTCTCCATCACTGCTTGACAACCGGTATTGGTGTGCTTGCATCCGCGTGACTTAGCAGTTTGGCAAAAAGAGGCTTTAAAAGAAAAAGATGCTGGGGTCAGTTTATTTGACTAAAATTCTTCAAGGCAGTGCCTCAGCATGGCCACAGTCTAATGACTGAAACCAGAACGAAATACATAAATGTGTGTGTGTGAAGTTCATCATTACCTTCTGCCAGAGCTGTGTAGAGCTTAGGTGTTTCGTTCATAAACACACACATCGCCCAGTCTGAGATTCGAACCCATGATCCCTTGACTGCAAATACACTGCTCTAACCACTAGGCCATGTGCCTCCACTATATATATAATATGTATACATATATATTCATTTGTTTATGTATGTTTATGTACACACAGACGCAGACACACACACATATATACATATAAGTTATTTTTTAACCATTGACCAACAGCCTGACCAGATATTAATATTTGTACCTTTTTGTGAGCTGGCAGAACCATTAACCAGCTGAGCAAAATGCTTAATGGCATTTCATCCATCTTTACATTCTGAGTTCAAATTCTGCTGAAGTCGACTTTGCCTTTCATCATTTTGGGGCTGATAAAATAAGCACCAGTTGAGCACTGGGGTCAATGAACTTGACTTACCCTCTCCCTTGAAATTGCTGGCATTGTGCCAAATTTGAAACTAATATTTGTATTCTTCGGGTAAAAAAGCCCTGGCTAAACTTTTCTGGCCAATCATGATCGACAATAGTTTAATCATGCTTTCGACTACAGAATTATGATTTCATATGAATCTGTCCAATAACATTGCTTGGTCAAACATATATCTTAATTCATAATCCTTTCTACTAAAGGCACAAGGCCTGAAATTTTGGGGAAGGGGACTAGTCAATTACATCCACTCCAGTGTTTTACTGGTACTTAATTTATTGACCCCCAAAAGGATGAAAGTCAAAATTGACCTCAGTAAAATTTGAACTCAGAACATAAAGACAGACGAAATGCCACTAAGCATTTTGGCTGGCATGCTAACAATTCTGCCAGCTTGCTGCCTTATAGCTCTTATTTAATAATGTTGTGTTAAAATTATACCCCACCTCTATAACTCAATATTGGGTGTGATCCCTTTTTTTACTTCCCCATTTTGAATTCTCAACATCATCCCTTCCTACTTTATATTCCTTGAAATGTATCTTTCTCCTATACACCCTCTCATATCGGCCTTGAATGTCCCCCACCCCAACCATTACGTTTGTTTGTCACTCACTATTTCCACCCCTATGTATCTCTGACCTCCATCTCTGTCACTGTGTATCACACTCTCTCTCTCTCTCTCTCCACCACACACACTTCGCATCAACTCACTATTTCTTATTTATCTACAGCTTTATTATATTCTTGCTCTCCACCTATAGCATTTTTTCGTATTGCCACCTATCCCCTCCTCCTTCTCCTCTCTGACCCATTTGTATTGGGTTGTCCGGAAAGTTTGTGCCAATTTTTAAAAGAAAGAAAAAGGTCAATAGATACTTGCCATTATATTTTTAATCAACCAAATATGAACCATTTTGTTGCACAATGCATCTCCATCTTTCCTTTAACCTGAAAATACCCTCTTCCCAGAATTGAGGTGGTTTCATGACAAAGAATTCATCAAGGTATCTTTTTACGTCATCCAAGGAATTGAAATTTTTACCATTAAGACTATTCTGCAGAGACCTGAATAAGTGAAAATCCGAAGGAGCAACATCTAGTGAATATGGAGGGTTGGGTAACACATCCCAGCCAAGCTGCAGCAATTTTTGTCTGGTTCCCAAAGCATCAAGTGCCGAAAATGAACTTTCATATCTTCCATTTTAAAGGGTTACAGAATTAACACATGTTATAGGAGCATAAACCTTCTTCCACAAAAAGATAGCTTAAACTGTGCTCTAAATGGAGGTGTAGTCAAATCCTATTTTATGGACTCAACCATAAGTCGAAAGATGAGCTACTATAAATTGGCACGAACTTTCCGGACAACCCAATATTTTCTTTGCTATGACCACAACCCCTTCACAACTGACCATATCTCCTCATATTCACCATTCACTACATTCACCTCTATCCTTATCTCAAACTATCAGTCACTCTCTTTCAACACTCTTGCAAAAACTCAAAATCTTGGCTATAAATATAGTTAAGATCGCAAAATAGATTAATATTTTTTTTTTAAATATCTCCGTGGCAATCATAAAAATTCATTCTTGAAAATTGTTCCATTAAAAAATTCTTTATTGTTGTTGTATTTAATTTCAGGAATTCAACAAATTCGTTGAATGTGACAAATTTGTTGAATCTAATAAATTAATTAGAAGAAATTTTCTTTTCTTTTAATTCAATCTATTTTCTTGAGCTTTATTCTCATGAAATTTAGATTCTTCACGTATTGTTCCTTTCTTCTTTTCTTCTTTCTCTGTTTTTTGTTTGTGTGTGTGTGGGGTGGTGTGTGTGTGCTTGTATGTGCATGCTTGTGTGTTTGTGTGTGTGTGTGTGTCCAGCACTCACATATATATATAAACATACACATAGATAACAGAAAAGATACACACACACATACACACACATACACATACACACAAACATTGAGATATAAACAGATACAAATACATTCATATATAACCAAAATACACATACTGATATCATAGATACAGTCACATATACTTACATATGTACATACATACACATACAAACACATATTTACATACGCATACACACATATGAATATAAACATACATATTCACACAAATAACAATGTATACACACATTCACACACATACCCACAACACAACCACACATATGCAGATTAGATAAAGCACATACTCACTTATAAATATATGAGACCAAAATAGAAATTTAATCCTTAAATAATATTAAAATATTTTCCACAAACAGGCGCGATAGTGGCTGTGTGCTAAGTAGCTTGCTTACCAACCACATGGTTCCAGGTTCAGTCCCACTGCGTGGAACCTTGGGCAAGTGTCTTTTACTATAGCCTCGGGCTGACCAAAGCCTTGTGAGTGGATTTGGTAGACGGAAACTGAAAGAAGCTCGTCGTGTATATGGCACGTAAAAAGCAGAATCCGATCGTGGCCGTTGCCAGCCTCGCCTGGCCCCCGTGCCAGTGGCACGTAAAAAGCACCATCTGACCGTGGCCGTTTGCCAGCCTTGTCTGGCACGTAAAAAGCACCCACTACACTCACGGAGTGGTTGGCGTTAGGAAGGGCATCCAGCTGTAGAAACATTGCCAGATCAGACTGGGCCTGGTGCAGCCTTCTGGCTTCCCAGACTGCAGTTGAACCATCCAACCCATGCTAGCATGGAAAGCGGACGCTAAATGATGATGATGATGATGATAATATATATATATATAGGTATGTGTGTGTATATGTTTGTGTGTCTGTGTTTGTCTCCCCATTATCGCTTGACAACCGATGCTGGTGTGTTTACGTCCCCGTAACTTAGCGGTTCGGTCGTCAAAAGAGATCGATAGAATAAGTACTAGGCTTACAAAGAATAAGTCCTGGGGTCAATTTGCTCAACTAAAGGCGGTGCTCCAGCATGACTGAAACATGTAAAATGACTGAAACATGTAAAAGAGAGTAAATATTTTGTATGAAAGGAAAAAAATTCAATCAGAAATCTTTGCTTGAAACTTTTGTTCTGTTAGTCTAAACATAATTAATGCAGGAACAGAGTACATAAAAAGTACATAATATATTTTAATTAGAAATAATTACACATTGTAGAACAAAACATTAGTTAATGATTAATATTGGTTTCACATTTTGGCACATGGCCAGCAATGTCAGGAGAGGACGAATTGATTACATCGATCCCAGTGTTCTATAGGAAATTATTTAATATATATATATATATATGTGGGAGATAACTGTGAGGATGTTTTGGCATCATTATGGCCTCATCAGCAAATTCTAGATTTCACTGTACTCTTTTACTCTTTTACTTGTTTCAGTCATTTGACTGTGGCCATGCTGGAGCACCGCCTTTAGGCAAGCAAATCGACCCCAGGACTTATTCTTTGTAAGCCTAGTACTTATTCTATCAGTTTCTTTTGCTGAACCGCTAAGTTACGGGAACGTAAACACACCAGCATCGATTGTCAAGCGATGTTGTGGGGACAAACACAGACACACAAACACACACCCACATATATATATATATACGTATATATGATGAGCTTCTTTCAGTTTCCATATTTGCTTTGGTCAGCTTTGGTCATCAAGGCTTTGGTCAGCTCGAGGCTATAGTAGAAGACACTTGCCCAAGATGCCACACAGTGGGACTGAACCTGGAAGCATGCGGTTCATAAGCAAGCTACTTACCACACAGCCACTCCTATGCCTGTAGTTTACAAAGTAAAAATATGTAAATAAATTCCTTTTTTATAGCAGGTATTCAGTTCTATCAACTGAACTACTGGTACATATAATTACCGAGTAATTTGTGGTTGAGTATTTCACAGACATATGCACCATTAGCACAATCATCAAGTACAATCAATATGTAAGGTATATGACAACATCGTACCTTTGAACTACAGGTGTGATAATCCATCTGATAGGCTTCTTCATAGTTTTCATTCACCTGCGATCATTTACAAAAGCTTGATCTCCAATGGTTTTCAACTGAGTTCCATGTCACCCCAGGGACTCCATACAAGATTTTTTGGGGTCCAGACAAACGAAATAGTAAACTGGGGATCCACAGTAGTATATTAAGGGTCCATAAAAAAATTTTGCTTTAGATGTATTTTTATTCTTTTTCTTTTCTTTTTTCTTTTACTTGTTTCAGTCATTTGACTGTGGCCATGCTGGAGCACTGCCTTTAGTCAAGCAAATCGACCATAGGACTTATTCTTTGTAAGCCTAGTACTTTTTCTATTGGCCTCTTTTGCTGAACCGCTAAGTTACGGGGACGTAAATACACCAGCATTGGTTGTGAAGCAATGTTGAGGGGGACAAACACACACACACACACACACACACACACACACACACACACACACACATATACAACGGGCTTCTTTCAGTTTCTGTCTACCAAATCCATTCACAAGGCTCTGGTCGGCCCGAGGCTATAAAAGAAGACACTTGCCCAAGGTGCCATGCAGTGGGACTGAGCCCAGAACCATATGGTTGGTAAGCAAGCTACTTACCACACAGCCACTCCTAGTGCAAAAAAAAGGAAAAAAAATGCATTTAGGTTTCTTTCAGTGTATGTAGGTTAATATATGAAAAATGAAATAGGAAATTTGAAAGAAATATCTATAAAACTTGTTTTTAAACAGTGAATGGCTATGATGGCGAGGGGTCCACCAGAAAAAAATACGAATCAAAGGAATTCATAGATAAAAAGCAGTTGAGATCCACTGAGTTAAATGAAAGCAGTAGCCTGAATGAGACAAATGGGTGCAGCAGTTTTGACACTTATGATATGGCTGACTGGTTATTCAGTCTACTTCGGAAACTGTACATTTTGGGGCAGGAGACAACAAACATTACCCCTCCCCACTACACACATACACACACACACACACACATTCATTCAAAGGAATATAGACATACAGACAAACTGAGACAGATTAAGCCTGGTAGTTATTTTATTGGTCTCTCTTTCCAAACCACAAAGTTTGGAAAATAAATGCACCAGCACTGGCAGTGGGGGGGAAAAACATAGACACAAAGACACACACAGTTATTATATATGTGTGTGTGTGTGTGTGTGTGTGTGTATTTGTGTGTGTATGTATATATATCGCCTGGCCCCCGTGCTGGTGACACGTAAAAGCACCATCCGTTCGTGGCCGTTTGCCAGCTCTGTCTGGCCTCCGTGTCGGTGGCACGTAAAAGCACCATCCGTTCGTGTCCGTTGCCAGCCTCGCCTGGCCCCCATGCCGGTGACACGTAAAAGCACCATCCGTTCGTGGCCGTTTGCCAGCTCTGTCTGGCACCTGTGTGGGTGGCACGTAAAAAGCACCCACTACACTCACGGAGTGGTTGGCGTTAGGAAGGGCATCCAGCCGTAGAAACACTGCCAGATCTGACTGGGCCTGACGAAGCCTTCCAGCTTCACAGACCCCAGTTGAACCGTCCAACCCATGCTAGCATGGAAAGCGGACGCTAAATGATGATGATGATATATATAAAGTTAATCCAAACATGAAAACACAAAGAGAAAACACAACAACACAAGGACATGGAACAAGGATAGTATTATTGGACACTCAGGAAAGGAAAGAAAGAAGGAGGATTTAACATTTCGAGCAGAGCTCTTCATCAGAAACATAGGAAAAGGAAAGATCCAAGGAAGGGAAGACAGAGGAAGAAAATCGCCAATGATACACATGCGGTCGCATATATATATATATATATATATATATATACATACACACACATATATATATATATGTGTATGTATGTATGTATGTATGTATGTATGTATGCATATATATACACGACAGCTTTCTTTCAGTTTTTCTCTACCAAATCCACTCACAAGGATGTGGTTGGCCTGATTTTATAGTAGAAGATACTTACCCGAGGTACCACATGTAGGACTGAACTCAGAACCATGTGATTGGGAAGCAAGCTTCCTACCACACAACTACACCTGCTCAATGGACATAGACCCACTCAATACATAAGTCTCTCTCTTCTGCCCTCCTATCACCCCTTTATATCTCACTCCCAGTATTATGCTCAAAAACACTCCATCCAAACCTTCTCTCTGCAGAAGTTCACTGCCGACCCTCAATCATAAACAAATACAGCTTTTGCTAATTGTTTTAGGTTTCCGTATGGTTACAAGCAGACATAGAGATCCTCATGGCTTTCTCACCATTTGGTCCAGTTATACGCCCAGGAGATGTC
This sequence comes from Octopus sinensis, assembly GCF_006345805.1. Lineage (NCBI taxonomy): Eukaryota > Metazoa > Mollusca > Cephalopoda > Octopoda > Octopodidae > Octopus > Octopus sinensis. Next base: position 35,965,920 of record NC_043007.1, read on the forward strand.
AGCTAGAGACGAAGAGAGTGAGGGAGAGAGAGCTGCTCCAGCTCTCTGTCAGCACTCATTTACATCTGAGTAGCCTGGAGCAATGTGAAATGAAGTACCTTTCTCGAGGGAGGAAGAGAGGGACTTATGTATTGAGTGGGTCTATGTCCATAGTGCAGGCATGGTTGTGTGGTACCTTGGGCAAGTGTCTT
>NC_043007.1:35971110-36001110 GCF_006345805.1 Octopus sinensis
CAAGTTCCACCAAGGTCGACTTTGCCTTTCATCCTTTTGGGGTCGATAAATTAAGTACCAGTTATGCACTGGGGTCGATGCGATCGATTTAATCCCTTTGTCTGTCCTTGTTTGTTCCCTCTATGTTTAGCCCCTTGTAGGCAATAAAGAAATAAATGTTGTTTTCTTTGATAACTTTTTGGTAAATAGATATGTTGGTTGTCTTTATTTTTTTGTGTATTCACTGTATTCTATTGAACAAAATGGTTATGCAGCCCATGATCGTGATTCTCTCAGTTATCTGGCCTGCTGTGAAAAGAGTTTGGTGACCATCGAACTAGGAGAATCTGAGTGTTTAATTAAAACAGAGCATTGCCTTGCTGGCCGAACCACACAGATATGATGCAATTTCTACCCAGTGCTCTGAATATCAAATTGAAATAAACAACACTGCTTATATGATGGTGACACTCATTTACAGTTTCTGTGTGATGTCAAGACAAGGGGACACAAACACTTGTACACATGCATACATACACCTGCACATGCACACACACACACACACCACACACACACACTGATATGATGGGCAACTTCTAGTTTCTGTCTACCAAATCCACTTGCAAGGCTTGCAAGGTTGGCCTAGAGCTATAGCAAAAGGCATTTTCCCAAGGTGCTATGAAGTAGGATTGAACCCAAAATCACATGGTTTGGAAACATACTTAAACATACTTAAAGATACTGCAATGTCTTCACCTCCTACCACAAAATTCTGGAACAGATACTACAAGACATCTTGCCTAACATTCTAAGAACTTCCCAACCAACAACCCTTAATTGGTATTGAATTTTATTGCCTTCTCAAGGACGAAGGATAAAATTGTCCTCAGCAAGATTTGAACTCAAAGCTACATGTATATGTGTTTGTAAATAGATGGAACTTTGTAGTTTCTGTGTGGCTATCCATGAGGTCAACAAACACCTAAAATGATCTAGAGCAGGGGTGGGGAAACTTTTTAGTGTGATGGGTAAAAATTTCCATTGAAAAAGGTCCACGGGCAGACCACAAGTTCTATCTCTTATATCTGTGTAAATCTTGTATATGTTCCTTCTCGAGCCATGCCAGGCTCATAAGGGCCGGTTTCCCAGTTTCAGTGGCATAGAAATTCCCCACCTGGACGGGACACCAGTCCGTCGCAGGATTACTCATATTTACCAGCTGAGTGGACTGGAGCAAGGTGAAATGAAGTGTTTTGCTCAAGAACACAGCGCATTGCCCAATCCAGGCATCGAAACCACAACCTTACGATCATGAGTATATATCTGTGTATAATTTGATATACATTAATAAAGATAAGTTTAACACATTAAATTAATGCGGAACATCTTCATTAATGCTACCACTGAATTTAGGATGTTTATATTTCTTATGTGGTATTCTATATTTTTTAGCTTGAGTGTAGTTGGGTCTCAAGGGGGTGGTACAAACCTAGCAATATGTGTTATAAAGTGAAAACAAAATTTCTATTCAAATGGCAATTATCGGATGATTTCTGTTCGAGTCTAATCGTTTTAAGTCATAGTGGAAACATGACCTATGTCACAAGTAGGCATATGAATATTGTATAAATTTTGTTGTTGAAAAATTTATTATATTTTGTACTAGCAGTATCGCCCGGTGTTGCTCGGGTTTGTAAGGGAAATAACTATATAAGCATTTTTAGAGAGTTATAGCCAAAAAATAGCAAAAAAATGCATTAAAAATGGAAAAAAAATGATGGTAAATTTTTTTTTTAAATTGTTGACTCATCGTAGACATTTTTAGAGAGTTACTTCCCTTATATAATAGCGAAAAATGCATTAAAAAGGAAAAAAATGATGGTAAATTTTTTTTAAAATCGTAGACTCATCGTAGACGCGCGCTAATACCCAGAAGGGCTCGATATGAATCACGACTATAAGATACCTGGTTTTGGTTAAACTGCACCGCAAAATGTGGGAGTAGTTAGGAATCTAAATCGTAGGAGACAGACACACAACTTGACTTTTATATATAAAGAAGATATACGACTATATTGGCCTGCAGGTGCAATAAAATGTGTTCACAGACGCAACTGTGTCTGAGGGCGGGAGCTTTCTCACCCCTGATCTGGAGTGTTAAGGGTACTGAATTATTAGCAAACTGAAACAAGAAGTGTGTGCTACTTTCAGGTTAAAACTCATTAATTTCCAACCAAATATAGTCACAATAACTAGTATTCATGAAGCACATAATTCACATTAAATTTTCCAACTATATCTTAGCAGTTCAGCAAAAGATACTGATGGAATAAGTACTAGACTTAAAGAAAAATAGAAACAAATAAGTCCTGCGGTCGATTTATTCAAATAAAAATAAAAAGATGGTGCTCTAGCATGGTCACATGATTAAAATAAGAAAAAGGTAAAAGGTTAAAGGTATATCGATATTTGACTGAATTTTTATCGATTTCATTAAGTATTTTCATTAAATTTTAAAAAATCATTTCTTATTAAAAAGACACAATAGAACAAAGGAATGAATTGTTTTCAAATTAAGTACTCTTTTACTCTTTTACTTGTTTCAGTCATTTGACTGCGACCATGCTGGAGCACCGCCTTCAGTCGAGCAAATTGACCCCGGGACTTATTCTTTGTAAGCCCAGTACTTATTCTATCGGTCTCTTTTGCCGAACCGCTAAGTTATGGAGACATAAACACACTCAGCATCGGTTGTCAAGCAATGCTTGGGGGACAAAACAGACACACAACATACACGCACATATATAATAATATATATATATATATATATATATATATTATATATATATATATATAACACACGGGCTTCTTTCAGTTTCGTTTCTACCAATCCACTCACAAGGCATTGGTTGGCCCGAGGCTATCGTGAAGACACTTGCCAAGGTGCCACGCAGTGGGACTGAACCCGGAACCATGTGGTTGGTAAGCAAGCTACTTACCACACAGCCACTTATGTTTTTTAATTTATTTTAGAAGTTTATATGATGGGGGGGGGGGGCAATAAATTATTAATAATTCCATGATGGGGTCAATGACATAAGACATTTGTTGCCCTGGATTTATATGTACCTGTGTATGTATATATACATGTGTATGTATACAGTAATCTCTCGCCATATCACGGTTCACCTATCGTGGTTCATCTATCATGGTTCACCTATCATACAAGGCTTACAAAGATTTGTTTGACTAAAGGTGATGCTCCAGTATGGCCACCGTCAAATGACTGAAACAAATAAAAGAATAAAAGAATAAAATAGTCTTTGTAGGGTCTGATTGAGAAAACTTATGATCAAAGATTGTTTTAAGAATGGTTCATTTTCTTTTTTGCTTTTTATTTGTATTTGTTTCAATCATTAGATGGCAGCCATGCTGGAGCACTGCCTTGAAAAAGTGTTTAGTTGAATGTATTTTGATTCCAGTACTTCTTTTTCAAAGCCTGGTACTTATTCTGTTGGTGTCTTTTGCTGAACTGCTAAGTTATGAAGATGTAAACACACCACTAATTATCAAGTGGTGTGAATGTGTGTGTCTTTGTCACACACACGCTCATGTGCGTGCACTCTCCTCACTATGCACATAAATGTACGACAAGCTTCTATCAGCCTCCACCAGTGAAATTCACTCACAAAGTTTTGGTTGGCCCAAGGCTATTGTAGAAAACACTTGCCCAATTGAAGTGGGACTGTACCCTGAACCATGTGGTTGAGAAGCAAGTTTCCTATCCCAGTCACGCCCATACATTTTTTTTTGGCATCTCTTTTTCTTTTTACTCTTTTACTTGTTGCAGTCATTTGACTGTGACCATGCTGGAGCACCACCTTTAGTCGAGCAAATCGACCCCAGGACTTATTCTTTGTAAGCCTAGTACTTTTTTCTATTGGTCTCTTTTACCAAACCGCTAAGTTACGGGGATGTAAACACACCAGCATCGGTTGTCAAGTGATGTTGGGGGGACAAACACACACACAAACATATACGCACACATACATATATATATATGTATATATATATATATATATATATATATATATATATATATATATATATACACACACATATATACGACGGGCTTCTTTCAGTTTCCGTCTACCAAATCTACTCACAAGGCTTTGGTCGGCGCAAGGCTATAGTAGAAGACACTTGCCCAAGGTGCCACGCAGTGGGACTGAACCCGGAACCATGTGGTTGGTAAGCAAGCTACTTAACACACAGCCCTTTCTTTTTCAAGATGGCTGAGTATGATTCGATGGAATTTGACTGCTATTCCTGGCAGGTCGAGCAACAACACAGATACAGCCTCCTTGGCTGTAAGTATAACCCGATATCATTTCACTACCATCTTTATCTTTGGTTCCTGTTACTTTCACCCAGTTTAGATAATGTGGCTTAGCCTTTATTTCCTCTACAAGACACCTGTTCTTATCCATCTAGTCTGCTTTAATCTCTCAACACCTGGCATAAAGCCACCTCCCTTCTACTATGATCCAAAGTTATTTGGCAACCTCACAAATACCAGTGTCATGAGAAAAGCATCCTGTACACTCTGTAAAGTGGCTGGTATTAGGAAGGGCATTCAGCTGTAGAAACCTATTTCTTTACTACCCACAAGGGGCTAAACAGAGAGGGAACAAACAAGGATAGAAACACGGATTAAGTCGATTATATCGACACCAGTGCGTAACTGGTACTTATTTAATCGACCCCGAAAGGATGAAAGGCAAAGTCAACCTCGGCGGAATTTGAACTCAGAACATAACGGTAGACGAAATACAGCAAAGCATTTCGCTCGGCGTGCTAACAATTCTGCCAGCTATGCCAACACAAACACTGCAGCATGGTGCAGTCTCCCAACTTGCTGGATCCTGTCAAACTGTCCTACTCATGCCAGTATAGACAGCGGACATTAAATGATGATGATTCTATTTCATGTGAGTATAAAATAGTAATAATGAATATAAATGTACATGCCCATGCGTGTGTGTGTGTGTGTGTGCAGGTATGTGTATAAATAAAGGTATATCTACCATGTTTAGGTACATATATATATATGAACATACACATATCATATACATATACATACATGCATGCATGCATATATATACATATACATATGCATGCATATATACAGATACATATATGCATATATGCTATATATATATATATATATGTATATATATATATTATGTATATATATATATATATATATATATATATATAATATATATATATATATATATATATATATATACTATATAATATATATATATATATACTCAATATAAAATAGTGTACATTTAAACACAAGAAAAAACTACCGTTAAACAGGTAATTTTTACACGCTAGAAGAAGCAGCCAAAACGACCCCTGCAAAAAAATAAGGTAAAAGTTTTTATTTTTCATTTCCTTCGAAAATTGCTATTAAATACAGTTTTGGTCTTTTTGGCTACACACACACACATACACACACATACACATATATATATATATACATACATATGTATACTTAAACATATATATATATATATATATATATATATTATATATATATATATATATATATATATATAATAATATATATACTTAAATATATATACTTTAGTGGCAATATACCATATATATACTTATATATTTATATACATACATACACACACATAAGCACACACACATGCATTTATATAGACATGAGTAAACATTTTTTGTTGTCAAAATATTTTTGCATCTTGTCTCATAAGTGATAAGGCATTTCATTGATATTTAAATTTAACGCCTAATGCCTATCTTGTGTGTTTAGTCACTACCATGTGCCCTGTATGAATGTACTTAAGTGTATGTATGTATGTATGTATGTATGTATGTATGAAAGTATGTAGGTAAATAAGTTGGTAGGTTGGTAGATAGGAAAGTAGATATGAATATGTATGTGTATGTGTGTGTGCATGAATGTATATTTGTATGTGTGTATGTATATAAGTCGGTATGTGTGTATGTTTGTATGAATGAATATATGTATATCTGTCTGCGCAATACACATCTGTGTATATATGAAATGAATGTATGTATGTACTTTTAAGTATAAATGGGTGTACATATGAATGTATAGGCGTATGTGGAGCTTTCTTTGAGGGGAGGTACATGATGAACTTTGGATGCACTAATGTACAAAGAACTGAAAAGAGGAGGGACAAATGCCAGAAGGGCAAAAAAGAGGTTTCTGTGATGTTCATGCCTTTGTATCCATCCCCATTTTGCCATCTGTCTTGACTAGGGCATATCTTGTATGAAAGTGGTCTATATTTGTGGTGGGGAGGAGTAAAATGGGGGTGCTAGGAATGTGGCCTGGATGCCAAGAGGGCAGCAGCCTGAAAAAGTTTGTGAACTACTGCTCTAAGGGTACCAAAAGGTGAATATAATAGAGACAGGCTTTTTTCAGTTTCCATCTATCAAATCCACTCACAAAGCTTTGGCCAGCCCGAGTCTATAGTAGAAAACACTTGTCCAAGGTGCCACACAGTGGGACCATCCAACCAAAATGCAAATATATGGGAAACTACCACCTGTGTCATCTCTTGTGAAAGGTAGGAGAGTCCAGTTTGCTGGACATTGTTGTAGAGTTGAAAAAGAGGTAATTTCTACTCTCCTCCTCTGGAAGCCATCTACTTGCAATGCAAGAGGGCACACACTCTCCTACCCTGATGTAATCTCCAGGGATACAGGCATCCAGCAACAGGACCTCTGTAATGCCATGATGGACCATGAAGTCTGGCGTAGCATGGTAAATTCCATTGTCTCGACCACGGTCGAACAATGATGATGATGATGATGATAATGGGACTGAATCCGGAACCATGTGGTTGGGGAGCAAGCTACTTACCACACAGTCACTCCAGCACCTAGTAATATTTTTTTTTACATCTATCACCCCATTTTGGCCACCCACATTATCATCCCACATGCATGAATTCCGGCACCAAATGTCACCAAACAAGCCCTTGACTGGAACCCTAAGGAGAAATGAAAGGTGGCTCAACCCAAACAGTCTTGGTGCAGGAGCGTCAATGCAGAGGTAAGGGCAGCCAGAATGATGTGGACCGAGCTGAAGAGGATCCCCCAGAATCGTGTCCATTGGAAAAATTTTGTTGCAGCCCTATGTTCCTCGAAGAATCAAGAAACCTAAGAGAGAGAGAGAGAGAGAGAGAGAGAGAGAGAAGAGAGAAAGAAAGAGAGAGAGAATTTATACAAGTTAACATGTGAAGAACAAAACAGGTATTTTGAAAGTTTGTATAAAACTAGTTTTTAAACATTGAATGGCTATGGGTTTATATATATATATATATTACTACTCGCTATATGTATAACATATAGGCGCAGGAGTGGCTGTGTGGTAAGTAGCTTGCTTACCAACCACATGGTTCCGGGTTCAGTCCCACTGCGTGGCATCTTGGGCAAGTGTCTTCTGCTATAGCCTCGGGCCGACCAATGCCTTGTGAGTGGATTTGGTAGACGGAAACTGAAAGAAGCCTGTCGGATATATGTATATATGTGTGTATGTGTGTGTATGTTTGTGTGTCTGTGTTTGTCCCCCTAGCATTGCTTGACAACCGATGCTGGTGTGTTTATGTCCCCGTCACTTAGCGGTTCGGCAAAAAGAGACCGATAGAATAAGTACTGGGCTTACAAAGAATAAGTCCCGGGGTCGAGTTGCTCGATTAAAGGCGGTGCTCCAGCATGGCCGCAGTCAAATGACTGAAACAAGTAAATGAGAAAAATATATATATATATATATATATATATATTGATTTGTTCAACTAAAGGTGATGCTCCAGCATGGCTGCAGCCAAATAATTGAGACAATAAAAGAATAAAAGAATTGAGACAATAAAAGAATAAAGACAATAAAAGAATAAAGACAATAAAAGAATTGAGACAATAAAAGAATAAAAGAATTCACACAGTCCTCTGCCTTGCCAGCTCCTGTCAATCCATCCAACACATGCCAGCATGGAAAACAGACATCAAATGATGATAATATCTACATGGAAACATGTAATATGTATGTACAGAAATTTGATATGTTATACATATAATACTTTGGACTTTGAGACATCAAAGTTTCATGTGTTACATTTGTGTGGAGGAAGAGAGATCTTATACATATTTGATTAACATCAACATAGGTTCAATTTTTTTCATCATAAAAGAAGCAAAACACAATAGGACAAGCAGAGTGACTGAAAAACAAGTGACACACACATGAATGGGAGTGTAAAGTTATATTCATTCCACACAATTATCATCTCTAGAAATGGTAGATTGATATATCAGCTGTGTGTGTGTGTGTGGAAATATTGCTGCCATACACAGTAAAATTAGCATATCACTATCATCATGATCATCATCGTTTAACGTCTGTTTTCCATGCTAGCATGGGTTGGACAGGTCGACCGGGGTCTGGGAAGCCAGGAGGCTGCACCAGGCTTCAAGAGATAGAAAATTATAATTATGGAATGTAGAAATTAGTAGAAATTTGCAGTGTGGTAAGAAACTTGCGGCAAGCTGGCAGAAACATTAGCATACCGGGCGAAATGCTTAACGGTATTTCATTTGCCACTACGTTCTGAGTTCAAATTCCGCCAAGGTCAACTTTGCCTTTCATCCTTTCGGGGTCGATAAATTAAGTACCAGTTATGCACTGGAGTCAATATAATCGACTTAATCCGTTTGTCTGTCCTTGTTTGTCCTCTCTGTGTTTAGCCCCTTGTGGGTAGTAAAGAAATAGGTATTCCGTCTGCCATTACATTCTGAGTTCAAATTCCGCCAAGGTCATCTTTGCCTTTCATTTTTTCGAGGTCGATAAATTAAGTACCAATTACACATTGGGGTTGATGTAATTGACTTAATCCCTTTGTCTGTCCTTGTTTGTCTCCTCTATGTTTGGCCCCTTGTGGGCAATAAAGAAATAAGAAACTTGCTTCTAAAACACATGGTTCTAGGTTCAGTCCCACTGCACGGCACCTTGGGCAGGTGTCTTCAACAATAGCTTTGGGCTGACCAAGCCTTGTGAGTGGTAGATGGAAACTGAAAGAAGCTCATTGTCTGTGTGTGTGTGTGTGTGTGTGTGTGGTGTGTGTGTGTGTGTGTGTGTGTGTGTCCACCCTGCTGGGTGGATAATGCTAGGAAGGACATCCAGTAATAAAAGCAGAGCCAAAACAGACACAGAGATCTGGTGCAGGTTCCTGCTTAATCAGCTCCTGTCAAACTGTCCAACTCATGCCAGAATCAGGAAAGACAGACATTAAATGATGACAACAATGACGATGATGATGATGATGATGATGATATATATATAATCTTTCATCTGTTTCAGTCATTAGACTGTGGCCATACTGGGGTACCACCTTGAAGAATATTTTTAGCTGAATAATTCAACCTCAGTACTTTTTTTTTTAAAGCCTGGTATTTATTCTATCAGTCTCTATTGCTGAACTGCTAAGTTATGGGAACATAAACACACCAATACCAGTTGTCAAGCAGAGGTGGGGGCTAACACACACACACACATACAAACACACCCACTCACACACACATGCATACACACACTCACACACACATATACACATGCACGCACACACACACACTCACAGGCACTTACACACACACTCACATGCACACACACACACACACACACACACACAAGCCTTGTGAGTGGATTTGGTAGATGGAAACTGAAAAGAAGCCTGTCGTATATATGTATATATATATATATATGCGTGTGTGTGTTTGTGTGTCTGTGTTTGTCCCTGTAGCATTGCTTGACAACCGATGCTGGTGTGTTTATGCCCCCGTTACTTAGCGGTTCAGCAAAAGAGACCGATAGAATAAGTACTGGGCTTAAAAAAGAATAAGTCCCAGGGTCGAGTTGCTCGATTAAAGGCGGTGCTCCAGCAAGGCCACAGTCAAATGACTGAAACAAGTAAAAAAGTAAAAGAGTATATATATATATTATAGGCTTCTTCAGTGTCTGTCTACCAAATCCACTTAGAAGACTTTGATTGGCTTAAGGATACAGTGGAAGACATTTGCTTAAGGTGCCACAATGCAGTGTGACTAAACCCTGAACCATGTGGTTGGAAAGCAAACTTTTTAACACACAGCCACACCTATACCTATGTGTATATATGCATACATACTTAAATATATATATCATTATCATCATCATCATCATTTAACGTCCATTTTCCATGCTGGCATGGGTTTGATGGTGTGACTGAGGTCTGGAAAGCCAACAGCTGCCCCAGGCATCAATCTGATCTGGCAATGTTGCTACAGCTGGATGCCCTTCCTAACGCCAACAACTCTGGGAGTATAGTGGGTGCTTTTTACGTGCCACCGGCATAGGAGCCAGTCAGGCAGGCGTGACATGAATCATGTTTAGATAGCGCTATATATATATATGTGATATATAATGGGTGTGTATGTATGTATGTATGTATGTAGGTAGGCATGTATGTTGTTCAGTTTGGTTTTCTAAGATTTTTTTCTATAGTTAAATTTTTAAGAAAATCTTTCTTCAAATGCTCCAACTGTTTGAAGTTCCCTTTTATAAAAAACACACACACACACACACACACACACACACACACATATATATATATATATATATAAAGAGGAATTGGCTGCCATTCTGAAATTTGGTGCTGAAGATCTCTTTGGTGAAGATGAAGAGGAGGACGATGAACCTCAAGTCGACATTGATCACATTCTCCAGAGTGCTGAAACGAGAGATACTGATACCTCAAGTGCCGGTGACGAACTTCTTTCTCAGTTCAAAGTTGTAAGCTTTGATAATTTGGAAGAAGATGAACCAATAAAACCAGCTATGGGTAGAGACTGGGAGTCTATTATACCAGAAGATGACCGACAAAGGGTGGAAGAGGAGGAGAGACAAAAGCATATGTTAGAGCTCAATCTGCCTCCTCGGATAAGGAAATCTATCCATCAGATTCAGATGGATTCCAATGAAGAAAAGAAAGGACGGAAGAAAGAGAAAGATAGAGATGACTCAGAAAGTTCTGAAGAAGATGATGATGACAAACCTCGTAAAAGAGGTCGACCAAGAACTGTGAACAGGGATACTATCAAGGGTTTCACTGATGCTGAAGTTCGTAGATTTGTCAAAAGTTACAAGAAAATTCCTGATGCTATTAACAGACTGGATGCTATATCTGGAGATGCTGAATTACAAGAAAAATCTGAAACTGATTTGAAACGGCTTGCTGAGTTACTAAAAGAACGATGTGAAAATGCTATGACTGAACATAAGGAAAGATTGGAAGAGGATCCGAGTTATGAAGCTGGAAAACGAACACATCGAGGCCCTTCCTTCAAATTATCTGCAGTCACAGTTAATGCCTAAGCAGTTTTAAAAATACAACAAGAGTTGGAACCTTTGTCTTCATGTCTGAAAATAAAAGATGGGAAAAAGATTTATGAAAAAATATATATATATATATATAAATACAGGGTGCGATGGGTAAATTGTCGCCAGTGTATATTTTTAATTTTGCGCATGTGCATTGTTTGTCTTTGATTTTGTCAACTACACAGTAGAGTAGGGTCAGTTGGGTACCGTCTGTGAGAAAAGCATCACCATGATGCAATTCACTCTGCCAGAAATTTGAAAATGACATGCTGTACTGCTTGGTATTTGTCCTGGAAGCTCTGATATGAACAATTCAGAGTGTTTGGGTGTCAATCTGAGGACAGTGCAATCTGAGGACATGTACTGAGAGTGATAAAAATCAAACATCCAGTCAACATCATGATGTTTGGAGTGATCACTAGTGATGGCGACATTATACCTTCATGCATCTTCCCACACTGCCTTGCACTCAACATGGAAGCCTACATCAAGTGCCTGGAGAAGGTAGTACTATCCTGGGTCAAGAGGGTAGCTGCTGGAAGACCCTATGTCTGGCAACAGGCCTCTGCACCATGCCACACAAGTAGGAGAACTCAGTCATGGCTCTCAGACAATTTCTGCAACCACGTCACCCCTAACATCAGGCCACTTAACTTCCCAGACTGCAACTCCCTTTGATTGTTATGTGTGGGACACAGTTGAACAAGAGACCAACAAAACTCCTTGTTACTCCAAAGATGAACTGAAGGTAAGGATCATGGCAGCATTCACCAACTTAAACAAGGAGAATGTCCAGAAGGGTTGCAACAAATTCCAAAGTCGTCTGGAGGCGGTAATTGAAGCCAATGGCAATTTTATTGAATAAATTTACTCTTTAGTATTCCAAGATATTTTAATGTAACTTTGGTAAATATATCTGTTCAAATGAGATGTCAGTGTTATTTTCAGTTTTGCATAATTTAGATGACAGTTACCACACCCTGTACCTACCTACCTACCTACCTACCTATCTATCTATCTATCTATCTATCTACTATCCATCTATCTACCTGTCTGTCTGACTACCTACCTACCTACCTACCTATCTATCTATCTATCTATCTATCTATCTATCTATCTATCTATCTATCCATCTATCTATCTATCTATCTATCTATCTATCTACCTATCCATCTATCTACCTGTCTGTCTGACTACCTACCTACCTACCTACCTACCTACCTACCTACCTACCTATCTATCTATCTATCTATCTATCTATCTATCTATCTATCTTTCTAATTATTTATCTAACATCTTGTGGATGATGAATGTGACTGATATTAGCTTTCATATATCAATAACATACAAGATTACATGTCCTACAATAATTAATTTGATTAGGCTTTTTTTTTTTTTTAACAAAGTGGAGGACCAATCAAATTAATTCTTGTAATACATGTACTCCTATATTATATATCATCTATTTCTGATTATTAATATCATGACAATGCTAGATATCTTGAAATTCCTTTCATACATCATCCTTACATGGCTGTGACCATGGACTTCCATTCCAAAGTCTGAAGATTTATGAATTTTAGAGGAAAAGCTACAGCAGATAGCTTTTTTTGTGGTTTATTTACTTACACTTTACTCTGTTAGTCGTCTGCTCTCCTGAGCTTAAACCTGAAGTAAAGGGCTTATTTACTCTAGAGCAATCGTGGGTACACTGGCTCGGGAATGAAATTTGCTTAGGGGGTGCAAACCCAGGTCCAAAAATATTTACAAACAAGGTCTTGTTTTTTTTTTTCTTTTTTGTTATTTATTTTTGTGTTTTGTTCTTTGAGAAGGAACCTAACTTCAAGCTACTTTTTCACATCACTTTTTATTCACCATTTTCTAAACCTGAGGAAAATAAATAGGGCTTCAAATTTTGGTTCTGCACTCCACAAAAATTCTAGGGGTGTACTTGCACCACCTGCACCCCCTGTTCCCAGGCCTATGTGTGGGTAGTAGTGGTTTTTGTAGATGATGTCAGGGCATGTCCGTACACTCACAGGCCTGTATGATTCTTTTGAGTTCTGTACATCTCAGCTGAAGGAGCATCTGTTATTTGACCTGTAACTGGGGCACTTCACATATAGTTCCAATTGTGCCAAAGTGGACCTGAAAATAGTGATGATTGGGGACTAACTTTACATTCTCTAAAACTCCCAAAGTCCCAAGTTTAAACTCCACCACTTGATGTAGTTTAATGTCCTGTTTTGGAAAATCTTGAAAAAGAGTTAATTAAAATATTTCTATCTTTTATCTTTTTCTTGCTTCATTCACTGGACTGTGGCCATGCTGGGACACCACCATTAAGGGTTTAGATGAACGAATTAACCTGAGTACTTATTTTTAAGCCTGGTGCTTATTCTAAGTAAGGGAACATGGAATCAGTACAAGATTCTAGGTGCTGGTTCTAAGTTATAGTGACATAAACAAACCAACACCAGTTGTCAAACACAAATATACACACATGCATATATTTATAAATATATATATGTACCCATATACATAAGACACCCTTCGGTCTTGAATGACTATGGGATTGCACCTAGAAAGTTCCCTTCCAAGGCACAAGCCTGAGCAAGGTTGTTTATGGAAGACCAGCAGTCACCCATGTATCCCAGCCTCCCCTCTCCCGGCCACTGATGTTATCCAAGGGAAAGGCAAAGGCTGATACAGCTTGGCACCACTGATGTCACAACTCATTTCTACAGCCGAGTGAACTGGAACAAAGTGAAATAAAGTGTCTTGCTCAAGAACACTACACACAGCCCAGTCCAGGAATTGATCTCACTACCTCATGGTCGTGAGCCCAATGCTCTAACCACTGAGCCATGTTCCTTCATATACATTCATATGTATATATATATAATATATATATATATATATATATATATATATATATATATATATATATATATATATATATAATATATATATATATATATAATATATATATATATATATATAATATATATATATATATATATATATATGTATATATATATATATATATATATATATATATATATATAATATATATATATATATATATACATATACATATGCGTGCACACACGCACACACATAATATTTTTTATCTTTTACCTTTCAGTCATTAAGCTGCGTCCATACTGGAGCACTGGCTTGAAGACTTTTAGTCGAACAAATCAACCTCAGAGTGTTTATCTTTTTTTAAGCCTTGTATTTATTCTATCAGTTTATTTTGGTAGACTGCTAAGTTATGGGGTAATGTAAACACATCAACACCTGCTGTCAAGTGGTGGTGGTGGGGGACAAACGCATACACAAAAACACACACACATATACGATGGGCTTCTTTCAGTTTCCATCGACTGAATCCACTCACCATGCTTTGGTCAAACTGAGTCTATAGTAGACATTTGGCCAATGTGCCACACAGTGGGACTGAACTCAGAACCATATGGTTGGGAAGCAAGCTTCTTTCCACACTGCCACACACACACACGTGTGCATGATGAACCTTTCATTATGTGTCTACCAAATCCATTCACAAGGCTTTGGTCGAACTGAGACTGTAGTAGACATTTGCCCAAGGTGCGATACAGTGGGACTGAACCCAGAACCATGTGGCTTGGAACAAAGCCTCATACCATACACACACACACACACACACACGCACACCTCTACCCACACATACACACATGCATAATGGACTTCTTTCTACCAAATCTACTCACAAGGCTTTGGTCAAACTGAGTCTATAGTAGAAGACATTCGCCCAAGTTGCCACACACTGGGACTGCTACCACTCAGTTTCCGTCCAGAAAATTTATTTACTAGGCATTGGTCAGCCTGGGACTACAGTAGAAAACACTTGACCAAAGCGCAAACCATGCTTTGGAAACTATAGTTCTTATGTACAGACATTAAACTAAATATTCCTTCTGGAGCCATGAACGTACACTGAGTACATGCTGTAAAATGGTTGGTAAATGAGCAGAGATTTTGAGGGATTAGGCATGGAGTGCCCTTTAATTGTCTCTTGGCGTGAAAAGTTCAACTTCTTAAGTATTGGTAGCATGAGAAAATGCACCCAGTACATTCTGTGAATGGTTTGGCAATAAGGAGAGTATTCAACCATAATGACCAAGCCTGATGATGCATGCCGGCACCATTCTATGAGAGTCGTCACAGAGCCCAATGAGAAAGAGATGACTCAGACTTTGATTACCTGTTCAACCCACGCCAGCCTCTAAAGCGGACATAAAACAATGTTGATGACAGTGATAGTGGTGGTGACGATTATGATGATAATGAGGATGATGGTGGTGGTGGTGGTGGTAGTGGTGGTGATGGTTATGATAATGAAGATGATGATGGTGGTGGTGGTGATTGTGATAATGAAGATGATGATGTTGGAGGTGGTGACTGTGATAATGAAGATGATGATGATGATGGTGGAAGTGATTATGATGATTAAGATGTTGATAATGATGATGATGGTGGTGGTGATTATGATGATAATGAGGATGATGGTGATGGCGATGATTAAGATGACAATGAAAATGAGGGTGGAGATGTAGGTGGTAACAGAAATATCGATGATGATGGTGATGATGATGATGGTGATAATAACGACGACGATGACGATGAAGATGATGATGATGACGATGATGATGACGATGATGATGACGGTGATGATGACGGTGATGATAACGATGATGATGATGATGATGGTGGTGGTGGTGGTGGTGGTGGTGGTTGGTGGTGGTGGTGATGATGATGATAGTGATGATGATGATGATGATGATGATGATGATGATGATGGTGGTGGTGATGATGATGATGATGATGATGATGGTGGTGGTGGTGGTGGTGATGATGATGATGATGATGATGATGATGATGATGATGATGGTGGTGGTGGTGGTGGTGATGATGGTGATGATTATGATGCTGATGATGAAGATGATGATGATGATGATGACGGTGATGACGGTGATGATGATGATGATGATGATGATGATGATGATGATGATGGTGATGATTATGATGCTGATGATGATGATGATGGTGGTAATGATTATGATGATCCGCATGGAATAATACAAAAGTTTGTCGCGCCGGGCTCGCAGGAAGATTATGTTAAAAGTACGAGATCCTGCGGAATACGGTTCACTCCAGCCAGTCACACTGGAACTCGATGAGTAAGGAAGTTGCGTCTTACTTAATACAAGCAACTGGAAAACACACCCATCATGAAAACAAACCAAACGGATGATCTATTTACATCATTTATTTATTTTTTTTTTCCTCTTTCTATTTTTACTGTCTGCCTGACATTGCATATGAAGGTGGAGCACCTGGTGACGTCAGCACACATAGTGATGTAAACAAACGGAGGAAAAAAAAAAAACACACACACACCAATTTGTGATTCATTTCTTTTATATATTTAGTTTTAGTTTTATTAATTTATTTTTTGGTTCATTTATTGTTGATGTGAGGCAAATTATTGATTGTTATTGTTATTGTTGTTGCAGTTTCTTTTTGGTTTCTTTTTGTTAATGTTGCACCCCCAACCGCCAGCCCCACCCCCACCACTCCTTAGCAGTGAATCACAAAATATTAAAAAAAAAAATATTGTCGTTGTTCCAATTCTCATCATCAAACCACAACTTCAACATTACAATTATCATCATCGTCAACATCTCTACCACCACCACCACCACACCACCACCACCACCGTTACCACTACTGCCATCATCATCATCATCATTGTTGTCATTGCCATCATCATCATCATCAATATCAGTCACTACCAATATCCCCTTTTTCAATCATGACCACCACCACCACCGTCACCACTACTACCATCATCATCATCATCAATATCAGTCACTACCAATATCCCCTTTTTCAATCATGATCACCACCACCACCACCACCACCATCGTCATCAGCATCATCACCATCATCGTCGTCATCAATGCTACACAAACTACCCCCTCAACACTGTTGTCATCAGCACCAATTTTATCAAATCGTCATCATCACTGGCGTCATCATTTCCACAGCCACCACTGACACCCCTACCCTCATCCTCATTGTCGTCATCACTGTCATCATCGTTCTTGTTCATTGTCCTTATCAACTTCCATATCATAATCATAACTGGAGGCAAAGAGGGAAACTAATAAAATGACAGTTAGAAGATCGTATTTCACCAACAAATCATCTCTCTTATTCAACTATTTATTTGTCAAGCCAATATGGTGATTTGACCTGCTAAAAATAGCAGCTAAATACCCTCACCTTACACTTTACTATCAGAGCATCACATTGAACAATGCGGTATGAGATATACAAGATAAGATGGTCACTGGTCAGCTCAACCAGGGAAGGTTGAGCCTAGAGCAATATCTATCCATCTATCTGTCTACTTACACGTCAATATATCTACCTTATTCTCTTTATCTACTTACTTTGTACAGACCTACATTCTCAGTCTATCTATCTATCTACCTATCTACCTACCTACCTACCTATCTATCTACCTACCTACCTACCTATCTATCTATCTATCTATCTATCTATCTATCTACCTACCTATCTATCTATCTATCTATCTATATACCTATCTACCTACCTACCTATCTATCTATCTACCTACCTACCTACCTATCTATCTATCTATCTATCTATCTATCTATCTATCTATCTATCTATCTATCTATCTATCTATCTATCTATCTATCTATCTATCTATCTATCTATCTATTAAAGGAAAAAAGAGAGCCACTTACTGTAATGTGCTTTCTTTTTGCATGGCACTATTGCCCAAGGTTCCCGTGGTCTTTTCCGTAGGCTTTTCTATCCGCAGACAAACCTAATCTGTTTTCCCTTTTTACATTTCTGTGATACACAATCCCTATTGATCGTCCCCACTTTTTTTTTCTCACGATCCCTTTTGATTGGAATTTGACACACTTTTTTTTCCTTCTCTTCTCCCCCCCCCAAACTCTACTTTGTACTTTATCCCTTCTGTGTTCAGCCCTACGTGGCCAATAAAGAAATCGATCTATCTATCTGTCTGTCTATCTATCTATGCTTACATACACAACTTCATATCTATTTATTATTATTGTTTTGTCCTGAGTTGGTTCCTAGACCTATGATCAAAGTCATTCCAGTAGTGACCATCACATTTTTTCCCCTTTCTATAGACAATGTATCATAAAAAACATTAATCTCTGTGTTCTTACTTTTATAAGGATAATGAGATGTGCTTTGAGAGATGTTTAACTATTATTTCCAGCAAGATGAATGGGCTTATAGTTTCACCTCTCACTGCCTTAACTGTTATTGTATTGTTGGTATCACTTTTGGCATAGTGGCTGTGGTAGTTGTTTTCTTGTGGTGTTTGTTGTGGTATAGATAGGTGTAATTGTTGTTATTGTGGTAGTATTTGTGTTGTTGCTGAGGTGGTAGTATCTGTGCCATTATTGTTGTGGTATGTGTAGTTATTGTGATCAATGTACTTTTGTTGTGGTGGTGATGGTATGTAGTGGTGGTATCTGTTCTAGTGATGTTTTGATGGTAGTGATGATAACTGTTGTTGGAGTGGTAGAGGTGGTGATATCTGTGTTGTTGTGGTAGTGGTAATTGTGATATCTCTGCTGGTGTAGTAGTGGTGATCGCTGTGTTGTTGTGGTGGTAATTGTGATGTCTGTGCTGTTGATGTGCTAGTAGTGGTGATATCCATGTGGTGGTGTAGTGATATCTGTGTTGTGGTAGTGGTAGTGTTGATATCTGTGCTGGTGGTGGTAGCAGTGATATCTGTCGTTGTTGTGAGGTAGTGGTGATATCTGTGTTGTTGTGGGGTAGTGGTGATATTTGTGTTGTGGTGATACTGTATTGTTGCAGTGGTAGTGGTGATACTGTATTGTTGTAGTGGTAGTGTTGATATCTGTGTTGTGGTGGTGGTAGTGAGGATATGTGTTGTTGTGGTAGTGGTTATACCTGTGTTGTTATTATGGTGGTGGTAGTAGTGATATCTGTGTTGTTGTGGTGGTGGTAGTGGTAGTATCTGCGTCGTTGTGGTGGTGGTAGTGGTGATATCTGTCGCTGTGGTGGCGGTAGTGGTGATATATATGTCGTTGTGGTGGTGATATCTGTGTTGTTGAGGTGTTGGTAGTGGTGATATCTGTGTTATTGTGGTGGTGGTATTGGTAATATCTGTGTTGTTGTGGTGATGGTAGTGGTGATATCTGTGCAGTGGTGGTGGTGACATTTGTGACTAGTGGTGATATCTGTTATGACATGTGCTGTACTATAACAATATAGTACTCCATCAATCAATAATTTCCAAACTTTTTAAAAATTAATAATTTAAAAACATTTCTTTATATTACTGTTTATTAAAATTTTTTTTTTAAACAGCCACCATAAAGACACCCCTGAAACCCTACCGGCAAATTTCGTCCTTTTGTTAAGGACCCTGCGTCACCATAACTGTTTTATTTCCTGTATAAAAATGATACATTGTTATAATTTGTCATTATATTGTTTTCAAAATATCAACGAAATAGTTAATAACTGTGGTTGTTATGGCATTGCTTCCGTTAGTTGTGATATACGTTGTTGAGGTAGTAAGTGATAATTAGTGATATCTGAGCTTGTTATTATGGTGATATCATAAAGTGCGTACGTGTGTGTGTTTGTGACAGTCTGTGTGTGAGTGTTTGTGTGCGTATTTGTGTCAGTGTGTGTAAAGGTGGTGGGAAGGCGGATATATCAAAAAATGAATAAATAAATAAATGACTCACGAAATTAACCAATGAAATGGCTAGAAATCATATTGAGACGATAGGAGGAGGCAGAGGAGAAAGCGACAGGACACATACATACACACACATACGCACACACACACGTGTATGTGTTAGTTATATAGTATTTATATGCTGCGCGTGCATTCCTGTTATTTATTTTTCTCTCGTGCTAGGACAGCAGGTACTGCTATTAATTTATCCGGAGGCTTACCACTGGATTTAGCAAGCTTTTTATTAATATACTGTACTGTTGCTACTACAATTACCTATTATCATCACCACCACCACCACTCTTATTATTACTATTGCTGAATGTGCGGGAAGGAAGGAGGTGGGACTTGACCTATCTTTTCTTGTGTACATATATATTTGTATATCAACACTCTTGAACTTAGTAGATTTGTTAAAATAACGTGTAGAAAGTTTGTTGTCAAGAAAGTGAAAGGAAAGATCTTCTTCCGTGTTGTTTTGTATCACGAGCTAAACTCAAAACAAAACTGTTTTCTTTTTTTATGATATTGCGAGAGAGAGAGAGAAATTTTATCTTATTTTTATATATAATATATAAATTCGTTCACACGGATTACTTTTATTGTTGAAATCATATTTAGAAATTCAATAACCACCACCAAAGTCAACATTGAAAATTACCTGATAATTTGTAAGTAGAAAAACCACTCCACTAAACAATTTGATGAATTCTGTGTGTGTGTATAAATATGTGTATATATATATATATATATATATATATATATATATGTTTAATCTACAAACTATATATTTCGTTGTCGATTATGGATTAAATGTTTATTCACTTTCAGACTTGTCTTTGAATTATTTTCTAAGTAACTAGAAATAGCTTTCTTTGAAGTTGTCACCTTCTGTAATATGTATGTGTACACACACACACACACACACATATATATATATATGTATATATATACATATATATATATATATATGTATATATATATATAATATATATATATATATATATGTGTGTGTGTGTGTGTACACATACATATTACAGAAGGTGACAACTTCAAAGAAAGCTATTTCTAGTTACTTAGAAAATAATTCAAAGACAAGTCTGAAAGTGAATAAACATTTAATCCATAATCGACAACGAAATATATAGTTTGTAGATTAAACATATATATATATATATATATATATATTATACTTGGAGACATGTAAAGGCTTAAAAAAGTTTGATATACACTTAAAAGAGAGAAAAAAAAAACATTGATTTCTCATCACGAAGAGAAAAAAAGGCTGTTTTATTATTTTTAAGAATTATTGGCGGAGTTATTATTTTTCTGCTTTAATATATTTTGTTTTAATTTGCGCGGTTCTGTTCCTTCTCTTACAAAAACATCCTCTTCGTTGATGGACTATTTTTCTAAACGTTTTATATGAAGTTCAGTCACAAATTGTTCAATTGCAAAGGTCATTTTTTTTTTACTTTTACGTTTTATTTAATTCTTAAATGACACTGTAATTACTTTTCTGAACAGAACACACACACACGTGTGTGTGGTCCTTGAACTACGGGGAGGTCGGTAATACTTGGAACAAGCTATAACGCAAGGCGACATCGCCACAAATAATTGTTATTGATGTTTGTGGAAACTATCGATTTCTGCTTTTGATAACTTTGGGCGAAGGTAAAGAATACGCACACCCAGTATTTAGGGGTTTAGGGTTAAGGTTACACTGAAAACGGTTGGTGTGCGTATTCTTTACCTCCGCTAACTTCGATATATATATAATGTATATACATGTATGTAAGAATAATTAAATACATCGTGTTTATAAAAGATAAACTTCGATAGTTTTCAGCCGATATTATAGGCCCAAACATCAATATATAATAGCTTTTAAACTTCTTAACTACCATTATTAACAGATTTAGCGAAGCACGTGTATATTTGTTTGCAAGCTTTTATTTAATGCGTACATACGCGTGTGTTTGTGTGTATAATAAAAATGGAACGAGACAAAACAATTTGCATTACTGTCAATTAGTCTATAATCATTTCTGTTTTTCATTAGTATTATTGAACTTTTCAATCTATTCCCCTCACATAGTTCACTGCTTTTGCAATAATTAATTAGTTCTGTGTATGTGTGTATATATATATATATATATATATATGGCTGTATGTGTATCTATACTATAATATATATATACACACACACACTGCTGCGAACAAGCTTTGGAAGGCTGCCTTTGTGACATTAAGTAGCATAGTTCAAGGCTTGCTCGACGTAAACAAATGTTGTCTCTAGGGATGTTGTTAGTGGCGGGGTCGTTTTCATGTTTTATCTGTACCACATACACGCTGAGATGGAAAATGTTCATCCCTTTTTCTGTCCGTGTGTGTGTTTGTCTGAGACTTTTTTTTTTCTGTCACCTAACAAAATATTTTCTTGTCTGTTGGGATTTTACGAAAAATATATTAAAGAAGAGAGAATGAGAGAAAGAAAAATTAGCATATATATACACATTGAGATGGAAAATGTTCATCACTATTTCAGTGTGTGTCAGGCTGGGACTTTTTTTTTTCGTCACACAACAATATTCTCATGTCTTTGTTGAGATTTTGGGAAAATATGATGTTAAGGAAGAGAGAGTGAGAGAAAGAAAGAAAAATGAAAGATTAAAGACCGACGTCTGGTAAAATTTTGTTAGTGTTTTTCCTGTGAGAAATATTGCGAAGAAAATAGAATTTCGTGTACGACTGCGCGCATTCACACACACACATGTACGTATATTTCTTTTGTTTCAGTAATTGTACAGCGGCCATACTGGGGCACCTTCTTGAAGGTTTTCATTCTGTTTCTGTCCATCAATTCCACAACCAATGGTACCTACCATGCTGTGGGACTGAACCCGAAATCATGCGGTTGGGAAGCAAGCTTGTTATCACTTAACTATTAGTTTACAGTCTTATAAATCTGTTTAGGATTTTTCTTTATATCTTCAAAACAGACTCAAAAACCAATAAACTCGTTAAATATATATTTATGCTGTGGAATCCGCTTATTAAAACCACGGACAATGTTATCAAATTGGGAAAGACTTACGCCCTAAAGTGATTACATTAAGCAGCATTCACGGTTTAACCCCACTTCTCTAAATTTTCCTCAGTACTTTTTTTTTTACTTTGTGAATGTTCTTGTCCTTTACACACACATACACATGTGTTTATAGACATAGATATATGTGTGTGTGTTTATAGGCTTACATACGGTTGGTTGTACAAACAGGAGAAAAAGTACTAAGTACACGAAGAAGTTATTCGAAGTTGATGACTTTCTTTACTCTGTCCAAGTTCAATTTTGAGCGGTCTTTTTCTTACCCCCCGCTTTTCTTTTTTTGTCGCACATGGCGAGTGACTCTGAGCTGTGACTGAGTAAAACCTTTTGCTTTTAAAAGAATAACAAATATATAGAATATAATCAGTGAGGCGTCGCATGTGCGTAGTGGATTTATATCGATTTCTGACAGGCACAACAAACAACACATCTGGGTCGTTGATTCAGGCTAACCAATAACTTAACTGGGTTCTTTTCTTTGAAAGGATGAAACTGTTGGAAAACTACGTATTTGTACACTTCAAATGCAGACAAAATATTTTCCAATACCTTTAATCTTTTACTTGTTTCAGTTATTGG
Source organism: Octopus sinensis (assembly GCF_006345805.1). Lineage (NCBI taxonomy): Eukaryota > Metazoa > Mollusca > Cephalopoda > Octopoda > Octopodidae > Octopus > Octopus sinensis. The sequence continues at coordinate 35,995,102 of NC_043007.1, forward strand.
AATGCGGCCATGCTGGGGCAATGCCTTTAATGGTTTTAGTTGAACAAATCGACCCCACTCCTTTTTAAAATGTCTTATACTTATCCTAGCGGTGTGTTTTTGTCGAATCAAGTTACGGGAACGTAAACAAACCAATATCGGTTGTCAAGCAGTGGGAATGGACACACACACATGCGCGGTTATGGTGATAACATGAAAAAATTGTCTTCCTTGGAATTTCTCACAATTCTTCCCTCTCTCGACTTTGTTTTTCTTCGCAGTTCCCTTTAAATTGCGTATTTTTAATCAAGTGAATTTGGTAGATTAAAACTAGAAGCCTGTCGTGTTGTATGCGTTTGTCCCTCAACAGCGCTTCACAATCGGTGTTGGTTTGTTCACGTCCTCATTACTCATCGGTTCGGCAAAAAGAAAGGTAGAATCAGACTTTAAGAATGAGTACTAGGGTCGATTTGTTCGACTAAACTCCTTCAAAGGCGATGCCTTCGCATGGCTGCTGTCCAATGACTGAAACAAAAAAATAATGGGATGTGATTTGAGAGATGTTTAGCTATTATTTCCAGCAGGCTCAGTGAGCTTATAGATTCTCCCCTCATTGTCTCAACTGGTATTGTGTTGTTAATTTTTGTATAGTGGTTCTGGTTGTTGTGATATTGTAAAAACGTGCCAAAAGTCTTCAACTGAATTAAAAACACAATGAGAAAGTGAAAGTTCACTATTGTATATACAGACTATTGTTTACATTTTAAATACGCATTACTTTCATTTTCTTGCTGGAGTATTCTGTTAACAGAAGTCAAAACCATTGACTCTGATTATGTGAATTTTATCAATTCTGAAAAGATGGACGGGAAAGTCGGGCCACGGTTGGATTCTTCAGTATTTATTTATTAGTTCTTGTTTGGCTCCAAGCTCAACGCTCATTCACCAAATCTATGTATGATCAAAGGTTTTGCAGCTGTGACCATCAGCTCATTGTTTTAGAGAGATATGTGTCTTTATTTAAGACGCTAAGGTGTGATTTGCCGGAGAATTGCATGCTATTTCTAGCTGGTGAATCAACCCCGTAAATACCTCTTTGTTGACTCAATACTGGCAGTATTGTAGAAATGAGCTTTGTGAAAATATGTGCGTGTATACATATATGTACTTGCGTGTGTGACTGTGGTAGTGTGTGTGTGTGTATGTATATATATATATATATATATATATATACACACACACACACACACACCACACACACACACACACACACACACACATGGGCCCAGTTTCAATGGAGTATGTGTTCCCTAGCTGGATGGAACGTCAGTCCATCGCAGCGTTACTCATTTTTGCCAGCTGAGTGGACTGTTTTGCTCAAGAACACAATACATCGCCTGGTCCAGGAATCGAAACTACAATCTTACGATCATGATGCTGACACCCTAACGACTAAGCCACGCGCCTCCACGCACGCACACACACACACACACAAATAAAAGAGAGAGGGGGCTTATAATATGTATGGTAGTTTATATCAAACTTTGTTACTATCCAGAAACTTTCCTCAATGTGTGCGCGCGCGCAACCAATAATCCTGACATGTTTTATTTTTCGTCTCGAAGAGCGTAGGTTCGAAACGTCAAAGACTTCCATTTTTCCTGAGTCTCAAACTAATACATCTGTTTGCTGTTCCCTCACCTGTCTCTGTCTTTTTGTTTTCTATACATTTGAACAATAGTCATCACGTCTTTGACTGTTCATGGTTTTCGTATGACTTGATAAGCTTTCTCCATACAAGTCGGTTTTTCGCTTGAGTTTGTCATTTACGATCAATTTCTTTTTGCAGTATCTTTGAATCTCAGGCTAGGACTTACATAGTTTCCTTTTCCTTTGTATCATTGGGAGCAAAAGTGTTGTGGGTGGAAGGGGGTCTGCTGTTGATGTGTTTCAACCAACGTAAATTTCTATCAATGAGGATACATAACACGACAGATGAGTTAACCTACTTTCATCTGACACGTGTTTCCCCAATAATAATATCCGTTATATAAGGAAAAACTTATAATAAGCAGATTACGTTATCAAATCATCATGCAAGGTTTCCTTTATATAATATGCCAAAATTTTAAACCGTTATTATTATTAATAATAATAATAATGAAATATGTGTAAGATGACTTAATTGAATAATTTACTCTTTACTCTTTTACCTGTTTCAGTCATTTGACTGGAGCCATGCTGGAGCACCGCCTTTAGTCGAGCAAATTGCTCCCAGGACTTATTCTTTGTAAGCCTGGTACTTATTCTATTGGTCTCTTTTGCTGAACCGCTAAGTTACGGGGATGTAAACACACTAGCATCGGCTGTCAAGTGATGTTGGGAGGACAAACACAGACACAAACATATACACACATATATATATATATATATATATACGACGGGCTTCTTTCAGTTTCTGTCTACCAAATCCACTCAAGGCTTTGGTCAGCCTGAGGCTGTAGTAGAAGACACTTGCCCAAGGTGCCATGCATTGGTACTGAACCCGGAACCATGTGGTTGATAAACAAGCTACTTACCACACAGCCACTCCTACGCCAATGTGGACAAATTCTTGTTTTTTTCTTTCATATGTAATCTGTAATTTATCTAACTCTGGAGATTGGTGAAAGGAATCTTGGACATCATAATACAAGTTATTGCAATTTTCTCTTTGGATGTATAAGAATACACGTAAAATTTTTGTTATCATACAATTGAAATTCCACGCATATATATATAGATGTATATTATAGTGCAACATGTATACGCATGGGTGTGTGGTAAAGAAGCCTCCTTCCAACCACATGATCCCATTGTGCGGCACTATCGGCATGTCTTCTGTTATAGCAAAGTGGATTTAATAGACGGAAACTGAAAGAAGCCCATTGTACTTGTGTGTGTGCTTGCATGAGTATTTGTGTCTGTCTCTACCACCACTTGGTGGCTGGTATTGGTCTGTTTACATCCCTCCAACTTAACGGTGCGGCAACAGGGATCGATAGAATGAGTGCCATGCTTAAAACATAAGTATTGGTGCTGATTGTGTCTGGGGAGAGTCATTTTCTTTTTGTGCTTTATAATGTAACACTCACCGGTAAAAATTCCACTTTTTTCTTATTTTTATTTTCCAAATATTTTCGTTGCGTCTTGCAACCTTTCCAATAGTTTTAACAGAATATACTCTTATAAAGAATCTTGCAAACCAAATTCAAAAACGAAATATTGGTGCTGATTTGTGTGATTAAACCCTTTGAGGTAGTGCCCCAGCATGACCGCAGTCTAATGACTGAGATGTATCTGTGCTGATTGCTGAGAAATATTGAAGACATAAAAAAGAAAAAAAAAGATTTTACTTAATGAATCAGCAGTTTAAATGTATGAGTTCATTTGCAAGGAATGCAGGAATATGGTTTGGTTTGTCTGTGAGGAATTTTCGTGAGGTAATGATGGGGGGTGGGTGGATAAATGGGTGAAAAAAAAAAATACGTGTGTGACAAAAATGCAAGTCACTGAAGAAATATGTCCTTTGTTGGTTTTAAATCGATGCTTCTATTTGATGTCATGAAATAGTTTTTCAGCTTGTTAGGATTGCTTAGCATCAGCACCACTTTGATCCAGCGAATCTTTCATGATCAAACTCTTTCTAGCCTTGACCGTTTTATTTTGTTGTTGTTGTTGTTGTTAAGACGGCAGGTGGCAGAATCGTTAGCATGCCAGGCAAAATGTTAAGTGACATTCTGTTTGTCCTTATGTTCTGAGTTGAAATTCTGCCGAGGTCGACTTTGCCTTTCATCCTTTCGGAGGGCGATAAAATAAGTACCAGTTACGCACTGGGGTTGATGCAATCAACTCATCCCTCTCTTCCAAAACTGCTGCCCTTGTGGCAAAATTTGAAACTATTATTATTATTATTATTATTGCAGTGTCTCTAAAAACATTCATTGTATAACTAATATGGTTTAATAAATAACCAATATAAATGTTAGTCGGTTGATTTCTCTGATCATGCTTTCTACAGATAGTATGAGGTACAGGCTGATTGTACATACTAGGCTTAGTAGCAGGCAATGAGTAAAAGAATGCTACACTCTAAGTGAAGGAAAGAATCGAAGAGACAGGAAGTGGATAAGAGGGAGTAAATGATAGTTATGGAAGGAGTTATACAAATGAGAAATTTGTTTTAATTTGATATAAAGTGATAGATTTTTTTGGCAAGTATTAAAAAATCCGAAGTAAAAAAAATAATTGTATGTATACCATTATTCTTGATGTACATTTGTTTCATCTATGGATAGACTTATGAACTCCTGTTCATCTTTTATTGAGACATGGTAAGTCGGGGTGTGATTTGATAGTGACTTTGGTTGCTATTCTACCAAGAAACTGTTGTTGCTTAGCCCCAGGTCATCTACAGTGGTGCAGGTTGTTGGAAAGAAAATTATTCTGCCTCTACGCTGTCATTGTTCAATCTTCCTGAAACTGTTACCCAAGCCTCTCTCATTGCATTACCTTCAAAGATAAAGTGTGTAATGTCATTGATTTACAAAGACGAAAAAGCAACAGTTTGGATTTACGACACTTTTGCATAATAGCAACAATATATATATATATATACACACACCTATTGTCCATGGTGGTGAAAATTATTTTACTTTCTGTATTCATACACACGTATGTAAGTGTGTGTGTGTGTATATATATATATATAATATATATATATATAAATACACATTCTTTTAACTGCTTTTACAACATGTATATTTTATATATATATATATATATATATATATAAATAAATACACATTCTTTTAACTGCTTTTACAACATACACATTCTTTTAACTGCTTTTACAACATGTATATTTTATATATATATATATATATATATATATATATATATATATATATTATATATATACATATATATATATATATATAATATACATGTTGTAAAAGCAGTTAAAAGAATGATTTGAATTTAGGATTATAAAAGCGAAGATATCAATGAGAGTTGACCTTGGGCTAAGCAGCAACAAGGCCGTAAACAGATGTACACAATCGTACTCCTCCGTGTATAAACACACACACAAAAGTACTTAAGCAAATGTACTTCAGTATGCAAACAAAAAGGACCGACACTATTTGTGTATCAACACATATACAGTTTATACACGCATTGTCTAATGTCTATACGCAACCTCACATACATCCAACCTAATATTTTACTTGTGCTTCTTGTGTATAAACATGAACACACGGCGAAATTATGTATAAAAGGCATGCATGTAGGTATTATCCAAGGAGAGTATGCAAAGACATCTTGCTTCACACGCACTTAGGCATTAATACACTCCATCATTGATGCACATAAAATGGTACAGAGACGAATTATCTCAGCGGATAATTTTGTTATCGCAGTGTGTTGCTGGAAGTTTTGAGGTGTATTTACAGCTGTTCTGTGTTTTTGTGGACCCCCCAAGGCAAGGAGCATTTTAATCCACCTGCTTTTACTCTGCATGACAATACTCCTGCCTACTTCAGAACCTAGTGGTTAACGATATAAATGTAATCTATTAACGATTAAAAGACCACAAGTGCATGCGTGCGTGTGTTGCTTTTGCTTTTTATAATGGTTTTTATGTACACATACATGCTTAATCTTTCAGTATATAAATATATCTCAGATGCAATAAAATGTGTTCAATATATGTAAGCGTATGTGTGTGTGTGAAAAATAATACAGCACACATGCACATCATCATCATCACCATTACCATTTTGATGTCTGTTTTCTGAAGCTTGCATGGCTCAGATGATATTTGTTGATGCAGATTTACTTTGGCACAAAGGACTGGAAACAAACAATGACACTTGTCTGATAGTGATGCTCATTTACACCCATTACTGAGCCTAGAACCAAGTAGTTGAGAAGCAAGCTTAATCTCTCAGCTATGTTTGCACTTATACACACACAGATAAATACATGCAT
>NC_043007.1:36011110-36016110 GCF_006345805.1 Octopus sinensis
TGGCATCCACAAGACTTTATCAGATACTTTGAATAATACATCTTTTCTAGATGAGGGTGAATTTGGTGTGACTAAGGAGGTTAGTCATGATTTTGGTTGTTCCAGACAGTTCGGTCGTGCTAGGCAGCCATACTCCTCAAACTCACAAGGAACAAATAAATTCAAGGCAGCAGGAAGAGGAAGGCTGCTTTCCCTTATGGAAGATTACTTGAAGATGGAATCGGAAGAAAGGAATGGCCATAGTAAAGAATCTGATTCTTTGACATCTGCAGATACTTGTGGTACTGTGATCCGCAATCAGCATACAGTACACAATAATTCTCATCCAAACTCCTCATCTAATGGTGTTTTACGAAACAAACGTGAGAATCCCAGAATTTTGGGTAAAGGGAGAGCTCGCTTAGCTAAAAAGTCTACAATGGCTGAAAAAAAATCTCCAAGAGTTTCATTGGACAGAAGCTCATTGAAGAGTCCAGACATGTCAGCTGGACAGTTTGACTCCTGTGATCAAGAGGATGAACTACAACAACAGGAAGAAAAATCTCCAAGAGCCTCGTTGGACAGAGGCTCGTTGAAGAGTCCAGACATATCGTGGGACAGTTCTGAAATTCCAGCTGAAGACAACACTACTGAAAAGACTGCTGTGGAAAGCAAACCTCTGAGCTGGGCTGAAGAAATGAGAGAATTTGATCGACTTCATCTTAAGGGTAATAACAGTGATTATGATGATGATGATGACGATGATAGTAATTGTAGCATGTCACCACATGTTCTGAGGAATTCAGTTGAGAAAGAGAATCAATACAACAGCAGATCACCTGAAAATCATGTTTTATACAAAACAAATAACTATTCACCCAATGGAAACCAATTTTCTGATAATGGAGTAAACAACAGGCATCGCTCTAAACATCGGATTAACACACGATGGCGGACAGTCTCCAATGATCCCAGTTCTAATGGTAACGGTTTCAACTCTAGAAATAAACTAACATCTAGTTTTGTCGTCAATGGAAATGAAGTTTCTCCGAAAGACCTACGGCATAGAATAAGTAGCATCGCAAACAATGGGAGAATTAACACTTCTTCATATGGGAATAAACAGACATCACTAACACACGGTGACCATACTGAAAGAATAACCAAATCTTGGGAAGAAAGCTTTCGATCACGATGTTCAGCAGCTGGCTACAAATTCTTCGATACTCATTGTCACCTAGATAGAATCTTTGATGATCTGAAAAGCAAATCAGACAAACAGTTTTCAAATTTCAAAGAATTTAAAGAGGCAAATTGGACAACATTTCCAAAAGAATTTGCTGGTTGCTTAACTGTTTTTTGTGATCCTTGGAAATTTGATTCTAAAGGTTAGTCTTATTGAAACTATTTAGCTTTCTTTTTTGTATTTTTACTTTCTTATCCCATGCTTGTTGTTTTACCATGTATTAGTTTTTCTACATAGTAACAACCAATATATATGCTTAAATGTATTTGTTTTTCTCTAATAAATTGCACTTTGGGAGGCTCTGATGAAACTATAAGGTGTTACTCAGGCACTCAACTATGAATCAGTGGAAACAACTGTAAATTAACAAAGTTCATAAAATCATTTATTAATTTGTCATCTCTTTTCTTGCCTCACTGAGGCAATGACTAGTGACCAAGACCTTTGGAAATATTCAGTGCGTGAGAAGATCCGGCAAGCCATATGAGACCATAACCTGTGGCCTATGCCAGGGGTGTAACCAGCCAACTTATGCGTACCTTTCCTTCATTAGACACTAAACTCTGCTTGCGAAGACCTGTTGAGGCAAGTGAAATCGAAATCAAATCAAATTTGCAAATTCGATGACTGACACCCGTGCCACTGGAGTGCTAAGATCACCATCTGAGTGTGATCGCTGCCAGCGCAGCTGACTGGCTTCCGTACCGGTGGCACATGAAAAGCACCATTCAAATGTGATCGTTACCAGCGCCGCCTTACTGGCACATGAAAAACATTTGAGCGTGACCATTGCCAGTACCGCCTGACTGGCCCCCATGCCGGTGGCACGTAAAAGCACCCACTACACTCCCGGAGTGGTTGGCATTAGGAAGGGCAACCAGCTGTAGAAACTCTGTCAGATCAGATTGGAGCCTGGCGCAGCCATCTGGTTCACCAGTCCTCAGTCAAATTGTCCAACCCATGCTAGCATGGAAAGCGGACGTTAAATGATGATGATGATGATGATGATGAATAACTCGTATAAATGTTGGTTGGTTTCTCTGGTAATGCTTTACATTGTATGAAGAGAAGAGGAAAGAGTGTAGAAGAGAGATACAGAGAAAGTTGAGGTGGAAGTGCAAAATGAGTATCTGGTGATATATATCCATCTAAGAGTCCATAAGTCAGTTGATGTGTCTACCCACCTCCAACAATGGATACCTCTGAAGAGCACAGGGTTACATAATCGGACTGTTACCTAACGCTGTTGAACCCCCTGTGTGAAACCGAAAAGCTCAGCTGTAATGGATATACAGTACTTTACATTTCAATTAATACACATAGACACAAACACACACACACACATGTATGTACATATATATACAACATACACACACATAACGTAAGAGAGATTAGGTTGTCTGTATCCCCATTAAAAAAAAAATTTTCTCAAGGTCATTCATTATTCATGGATTTAGTGTTTGTGCGCTGTGAGATGATGATTGTGTTGATGATTGATCACAGATGTATGCTGAGCACATGGTTAGAGGCAACAGAAAGTGCTGATGCACTAACTGCCAAAAGGTCGCAAGTTTAAACCCTAGCTGGAGTCGTTAAATTGTATATTCATTCAAGCATGCCACATTAGTAACTCTGTTTGCTTCAGGCTTCTTCACTGAAACAAATAAGCCTTCCTTATCTTCATTTATTTATCTTCTTCATTCTGATTCCTTGGGTTTTTTTTTACGGTTCATTGGTTAGCAAGCTGGAATAACATGCAACTATTAAGAGAATCATTGTTGCATTGATTCACATGCAAATATGCAATATTGCATATTGCTGAAACAATTGTTTTTACGGCTAAATGCATTCCATTGCTATTGCTAATCACTGAGGCGTGAATTAGGGAATGAGTGGGATCTATTTCAGCCTAACCTTTCTAGCTCAGTCGTGGTTCAATTGTCTCTTGTTGTTGTATTTTTGCAAAGAAAAGAAAAGAAAAAAAAAAATTCTTCAGCTGCAATAATAATTGATAATGATATAATAATAAGTTTTGAATTTTGGCACAAGGCCAGCAATTTTCAGGAGACTGGAGGTAATTGCTTACATTGACCTCATTATTTGACAGGTACTTTATTTTATCAACCTCGAAAGGATGAAAGGCAATGTTAACCTTGGTGAGATTTGAACTACGGCAATAATAATAATAATCCTTTCTACTACAGGCACAAAGCCTGAAATTTGTGGGGAGGGGACTAGTCAATTACATTGACCCCAGTACTCAACTGGTACTTAATTTATCCACCCTGAAAGGATGAAAGGCAAAGTCAACCATGGCAGAATGTAAGGACGGACCAAATGCCACTAAGCATTTTACCTGGTGCGCTAACGATTCTGTTGGCTTCCTGAAAACAATAATAATAATAATAATAACCCTTTCTATTGTGGGCACAGGACCTGAAATCCTTGGGAGAGGGGACTAGCAGATTACATCAAATCCAGTGTTCTGTGATGGGATTCTTTCAGTTTCCACCTATTAAATCCACTCACAAGATTTCGGTCAGTCTCGGGGCTATAATAAAAGGCACTTGCCCAAAGTACCCTACAGTGGGACTGAACTCAAAACCATATGGTTGGGAAGTAGTTTTTAACCACACAACCATGCCTGCACACACATTAAAAAAGTGAGAGAGAGAGAAAGAGATGTTTTATAAATATGAAATGATTTCAAATTTTGATCTCTTGCAGGAAGTCTACTATGTAGCTTCATCATGGAAGACAACGTGTGGATAGCAATGGGATGTCACCCAAAGAAGGTGAAGTATTTCACTGTTGAGCGAATGCAGCAACTGAAGGATTGCCTGTTGCAAGTGCCATCCATTGTAGCTGTCGGAGAGATAGGATTAGACTACTCTGGATCGTGAGTATCAATATTTGTGTTGTTAAGTTTCCCAAATTGGATCTTTTCGGTTTGAATGGCAATTTTTTCTAGCGGTGTCATATGAAATTGTCACCCATAATTATGTCCCTAGTGTCGATCTATTGCATTTCAATCTGTTTTAGGGTTAGGGGGGAAGGGTACCTTTTTTCTTCAGAAATGTAAATAAACCCAATCTGTCTCTTAAACGAGGGACATATTCATACGGCACAGAATGTTTTCACCTCAAATAAACGTCATTGATTGGTTGAAATTGCAGAAATTGAAGAAAAAAAACAACAAATATTTTACAAACTATAGAATTTTCTCAAAGCCAAGAGAAAAGATGTTTTATAAACACATTCTACCAGTATATGAAGTTTAAAAGTGTTTAGTTACGTGGAAATTTTAAAAACCTGCCGTTCAAACCGAAAAGATCGCCCAAATCAGTCTTGATTAAGTAGGACCTTTGAACCAGAGATTTTCCAGTCATGACCATTCTGTCATATTTTTTTTCTTTTGTTAGTTTTCTTTTTTCAGGCATAATGTATTTAGAACTAGCTGATTCTATATGTCTTCTGCTTTTTAAGACGGTAGGGTGTGATTTGAGAGAGTGCAACATATAGGGTCCCTCTCATTGGCTCATATTGTTGATGCAGCTGACAAACACAGGAGTGGCTGTGTGGTAAGTAGCTTGCTTACCAACCACATGGTTCCGGGTTCATTCCCACTGCATGGCACCTTGGGCAAGTATCTTCTACTATAGCCTCGGGCCGACCAAAGCCTTGTGAGTGGATTTGGTAAACAGAAACTGAAAGAAGCCCATCGTATGTTTGTGTTTGTTACCCCAACATCGCTTGATTACCGATGCTGGTGTGT
>NC_043007.1:36018610-36023610 GCF_006345805.1 Octopus sinensis
CTACATGGCTGCTTTCATTTTAGAATAGTGGTGAGGGTGATTGGTGGGTAGCATGGAAGAAATAAAAGTAGGAGTAATGAGGTGTCTGTGCGGACTCACAAGATATGAAGCGAGTAGAAGTGAATAGGTGCAGGAGAACTGGGAGTATGGAGGTTGGAAGAGTGAGAGATGGAGAATGAGTGAGGAGGTGGCAAATATTATGAATGAAGAACAAATGTTGCATGAATGCTAAGAGGGGTGGGGTAGAGAGGTGGTGGGAGTGGCCAATGATGAAGCAGGTGAAACAGTGTTTAATTTCACAATGATGATAGAATGTCATCAAACTGGTTCCATTCTCTATTTAACCCTTTCGTTACTGTATTTATTTTGAGATGCTCTGTGTTTCTTTCAATTACTTTAAATATAACAAAGAATTTAGTAAAATAACTTAGTTATTATTCAGCTAGTGTTAGGAACATAAATTGTGACTGAGGTTTGGTGGAAAATTTTAATTCAAAACTTATGAAAACAAGACATTTGTACTACAGAGCCAGAGCCGGTTTCAGCCGGGTTGGTAATGAAAGGGTTAAAATCGTCCATGTTAGATTGCAGCACTCCTCATTATCAGATCTCTTGTGTTAGTTTTTCTTCCCTTAGTCTGAAATAAATTGAAGTCTATCTACTGAGGTTATTCTCAAGCTGTATGAATACAACTCATTATTCATATTGATAGACTTGACCTAACAAGTCACCTAGTTTAACAACCACCTTGTGACACTTGAATGTTTTTAGTGGATTTGAGTTCTCAGACAACACCACAGTCCTTGTTGCTGTGTGATGGCTTGTGTGCCCCCTCAACCCTGTGAGTCATGCCAGTAAAGTGCAAGACCCTAGGAGGGCCTTTCATTTGGACAGGTCAAAGGATAGAGAGGTCAGACTAATATAGACCACTTCTTCCCAGTGATAAAATATAGGTTTGGATAGGGCCAACACCTATAACTAGAAAGAAAGCTCAGTTATAGAAGCATTGATGACAATTCATAAACAACAATTTCTGGAAGAGTGGGGGTAGGGCTTCCCTCGGATACATATGAGATGGGATACTGAGACAAAAAAAAAAAAAACCGGATCCAATTGAAGAAGCAGAAAAGACAGCCCAGCGTGAAGAAAACCATGCAAACATGTTGATTACCTATACTCTTTAGCAAGCAAAGGGTTCAAGAAGAAGAAAGCATTCAGACAGACCCCTGCATTTTCCCCTTTGTCCCCATATTTTCCTACAGCTATTCAGCTTGGCATCAGCCACAGCCTCATCAATTTAAGGAAGCCTACACTATGCCATTTTACTCTTTTTATTAAATAGCTATATTCTTAAAGAACTCGGGCATCCTTCACCTGATTGCGCTCAAATTTGATATGTAGATACCGCCAGTATCAGGGCGTGTATAAGTCTTGAAAAAATTTCAAAAATCGATTCCAGGTGAGAATGCGATCGATAAAGCCGTGGGAACATGCATTTGTACGCACAAGTACATCAGTTGAAATCCGTTTTCTGCTGGTGTCTCAAATTTAGGTTAAATCAGTGTTTCTCAAAGGGGAGGCCTATGGGACGGTCGGACAAGTTGTTTTGAGAAAATTTGGTTTAAATGTTTGACGACTCAGCACCATCCATTGGGTGGGGTGGGGGCGTTTTGCTTGTTCTTACATATTCCTATAGTCAATCATGTATTATCTCATAGCCTTATGGTTTCAATAAGGTGATTGTTTATTTTTAGAATGACATTGTAGGGTAGGTGTGAGAGGCAAGGTCCGACCAGTTTTAACATAAAACAAGTATATTTGAGCCTGATAGATTAATTTGAACATAAAACAGTACTTGGGTGAGATACGGCCAGTTTAAATGCTAAAGGTTATATACACAGAGTATATATATGAATGTGTGTCTGTGTGTGCATAAACCATCATCATCATTTAATGTCCACTTTTCCCTTTTCCATGCTTACAAGAATTGGATGGAATTTGTGGCAGGTTTTCTACAGCCCCTGTCACCAATCCTTTCCTGTTTCCAAGCAATGTAATATTTTTCCATGGCCACATACATTTCTCCAAAAGACTGAAAATGAACATCACTTGTATGATGGTGGTGCTCACTTATAAACACCATGTGATGTCAAGACAAGAATGCACACACACACACACATCTTATGTGCTTATTACAAAATACATTTAATATTTTAAGAATAATTTCCCTTCTATTTTATTCAAGGAATGTCCTCAGAACTGGCCCATCCACCTTCATTGCTACACAAATTCCTATAATTGTGCACAGAAATGGCTGAATGCCTTTCCGAACCTTTGCATTGGACTAACTCCCAAAGTGACTTACAAAAGCTCCACAGCACTCCATGACACAGCTCACAGGATATCCTTAGACCGTCTTCTCCTGGAAACTGATGCTCCCTATTTTATTCCTTCAATGGTAAGTAAAAAGATTTGTCTCGTGATGTGTCTGCTTCCTCTTTTCCCTTTTTTCTTCTTTTTACATTAAATTCTGATATAATTGTAATCTACACAATGTGAAAGGTATTTGTAGAAAATTTCATTAAAAAACAAAAACCTATTCTTCTGAAAGCAGTGAGGAAATGAAGCTAAGGTGTGTGAATTTTCCAAAACTCCTCCCTTCTGAAAAATTTTTCGCAACATATTCCAATATAACTGGAATCTACCTTCATCTGAAAATTGTTTTCCACTTTTTGCGGTCATTGGCGTGTTTCTTGGCTGCTTCCCATGTCAGGCTGCTCGTCCTGAGTTCGTCCAAAATGCTCTGCTTCCATGTCTGCTTCGAGTGTCCTCGCTTCCTTTTTCCCCTGCGGGTTCCAGTCAAGTGCTTGTCGTGTCACATTTGAGGACAAATTTTAGTGTCTCTCTGACATTGTGAGCAGCCAAAGAAGATAGATCCACAAACTTTACTTTCTCATTCTTAACAATTTGTTCTTCATTTTTGTAGGTTTCACAGAATGCAATGGTTACCTCACATCCAGGAATGGCTTTCACTGTCGCAGAAACTGTTGCAAACCTAAAGAACATCAGTGTGAAGGAAGTTCTAAAAGCTTGCCTGGAGAATACACAGAGACTTTACGGAATCAAACTATAGAAATAAACAAAAAAATAAAAAATATAAAAAAAAGTTAAATTTACCACATCAGAATTTTTTTTTTTTCATTTCATTGAAATATATCAAATTTTTTTCACTAGTTTCTTCATGTTTATTTTTAATTTTTTACCCCACATGTTTTTTCCTTTCTAAAGTACCAAATCTTGGGTTGCAGCTTCATATTTTCTGAAGGTATTTCAGCTTAACAATCGTTTCTACAAAAGTGTAAAACCTGAAATTTTGAGAGAAGGGATTAATCAATGTCATCAACCCCAGATTTTTATTGGTATTTTTATTTGATCAAATCCTGACTGGATGAAAGGTGAAGGTTATCTAAGTGACAGGATTTGAACTCAGACTGTGTGATTAAGAAGTTTGCTTCCTAATCATGTTGTGTCCAGTTCAATTCCACTGCATGGCACCTTGGGTGGGTGTCTTTCACTGAAGCCCTGTTCCAAACAAAGCTTCATGAGGTATTTTATAGGTGCAGGAGTGGCTGTGTGGTAAGTAGCTTGCTTACCAACCACATGGTTCTGGTTTCAGTGTTTGTGTATGCAGGGGAATTTTTCTGTATAACTGATAGCTTTCTATTCAGCTTTAATCAGATTTTATCTGTGACAATAAGGTTTGACTTTTGAGGGAAATTTGGCTCTATTTCTTGTAATTCATGCAACTTTTGTGAAAGTTCCCTTGCTGGCTTGTATAACAATTCTTTGTCTTTACTGGCTGACATGGGTTGGCCAACATAGTCACATTTTCTTCATAATTTTTACTATGACAGCTACAAAGAGCCAAAATTTTGATGTCTGTTTCCTAGCACTCTAAATTGTTCAGTAATGAGCTTATTGTTATACAGTGTGGAGGTGCACTATCACTCAATGGAAAAGGTTACAAAAGGAGACACAGGACAGATAGAAGTCCTGTAGAGGAAGGCAACAATGAAAGAGAAGTACATGTATAGTATACAATAAAATACAAAACAGGAAAAAGATGCTTAGGCATGTCAGGAGCAGTGTTGGAGAATTTCAAGAAGCACAGAATATTTTAAGGATGCAGTGTTCTGTCGGTCAATACAAAGAGAAGCAATATGCTCAAGACGTATGAGAAAGTAAAGGCAAATGGCTCAGTGGTTAGTGTTGGGCTTAGAGTTGTGAGTTTGATTTCTTGGACCAGGCTGTGAGTTGTGTTCTTGAACAAGATGCTTTATTTCATGTTCCAGTTCAATTTGTGCGAAGCTGTATCGGCCTTTGCCTTTCCCTTGGACAACATTGGTGGCATGAGGCGGGGAGACTGATATGCATGGGTGACTGCTGCTGGTTGTCCACAAACAACCTTGCTGGACTTGTACCTCGGAGAGTAACTTTTAGGTGCAATCCCATGGTCACTCATGACCAAAGGTAGGTGTGTGTGTGTGGGGGGGGGCGTCTTTACCCCATTTGATAGTATGTAAATTGGATGACAGATTCATGCCTATGATCTGAGTAAGAACTCGGAATACAAAGGTCCAGAACAGAACGTAGCAAAGCATCCTGTCCAGTGTTGTAAGAGACTCTTCCAGTACACAGGCCTATACTAGAATTTTATTTTATCAACCTCAGCAGGACTTGAATTCAGAAAGCAAGGAACTGGAGTAAACACCACAAGGTATTTTGTCCAATGCTCTAATGACTGTCAATGATTCCATGATCATAAAATAGCATGTGGGCTTATAAGGAATATAACTACTGTAAATCCTTGAGTATAATACGCAGAGGATTTTTAGAGGGGCTGTACCTCTGAAAACCCTAAACCTTGTGTATAATACGCACATCTTCTCTAACCTGAGTCAAGGAGGTCTATATAATGTCCTTGGTTTATAAAACTATAT
>NC_043007.1:36033610-36076110 GCF_006345805.1 Octopus sinensis
TGTAAAGGGTTTTAACCCAATATTTACATGCTATAGTTTTTATTTGGTTTGAAATTTGTAAAAAGAGTTATATTATTAACTAACTGTAGACAAAAGGAACATTGTAAAACTGACAATTTTTTTTTTTTTTGTTAGCATGCATTACTCAGTTCAGTTCACTATCAGTGGTGGTGGGTTTGGCTTGGAGAGAAAAAGGCATCATTCAAAAGGGTTATCCCTCAACCCAATATATAGAAGGCATCATCCAGAGTAGTGATTCTGTGAAACAGGTTTGTTTATGGCGACCCCAAATTACTGCCTGTGTTGTTGCCATACCATGTGTTTACAAGACATCATTCTGCCTATCTGTCTGCCTGTAAGTCTCTATTTGTATGTGTGTGTGTCTATCTCTCTCCCTCTCTTTCTCCTTCCTCTACTCCTCTCTCTCATATACACACTCTGCTCCGAAATATCAACACTCCAAACTTATACAAAACTCCATGTGTCAGCAGTTTCCAAATCATCGTATGCTGCTATTTTCTCTGATTCAGCAGGCTTATTTATAATCAAAGGCATTTCAGCTGTGGTCATCCAGTCTTATTTTTAAACATAGTATATGTTTCTAAAGACTACTTTATCCAATGTGTCCTTTTATTAAAACAGTAAATGGCTTTAGTCAATTATATAGACTCAAGTACTTATTTCTAAGTCTGCTACTTCACTTATTGAACACTATTTGTCAAACTGCTATGTCACAAAACAAAAATACATACACACACCTACGCATGCACCATCACACATACACACACATGCGCTCACATAACGAACTTCCAAACAGTATCTGCTTGCCAATTTCAGCTCAAGGCTATATCAGAAGTCACTTGTCTAAGATATCAAGCAGTTGGCTTGAACTCTGAACCACCTGCTTGCAAAGCAAACTCCTTCCCCAGATTTCACAATTGTGCTTGTATTTATGTCTGTATTCCAATTACTAATTTAAAAATATATTCCGCTGGAAGGTGGGTATGGCTTGGAGAGAAAAGGGCATCATTCAAAAGGATTATCCCTCAACGTAATATATAGAAGGCATCATCCTGAGTGGTGATTCTGTGAAACAGTTTTGTTTATGGCGACCCCAATTTGTATCTGGTTGGTAGGAGATTCAAGAACAGACTGGGACATATTTACTAAGTAAGAAAACAGCACAGCTCCCATGACTTCAGGAAACATTTTTTCACGCTGAGAGTTGCTGAAGCATGGAACAAACTGCCGGCATCGGTTGTTAGTTGTCGGAGCACTGCATCCTTCAAAACTTCCATGCTTCCTGAGATTCGCCAGCACTACACTTGATTTTCTCCCCTCCATACACACACAAGCATATATCTGACTCATACATTGTTCGCTTTCCAGACATTTCTACATTACTGCATGTACTTTATATGCACTTTCTGACAAGTTGTGGTGCACCTGAGCACTGTATACAATAATTTCATTATTATTTTAAAAAGAAGTGGAAACTACCATTGTAGTTGAAACGTCTTAAACAGAAGAAGAAAGCTGTTTGTTGATATAATGAGCTTGTCAGTCGTCAGCTGTTTTGAACGTTTCAAATAGCTCGGCCACATGGACACGCTTTTGTTTACGACGTTACGATCAACAGCATTAAAGAAAGAATCTGTTTCATCATCTTATACAAATTTATGCTAATACTATATATTGTTTTATGTCTTAACTTTCAAGGATGCGGTAAGTAAAATAACATTTCAAATAACATCGTTTAAGGATAGCCTAAGCAACAGTGTAAAAGTTACCATATCATTTAAAATACCGGACATTAATTAAAGACGATGTTATTTGAAATGTTATTTTACTTACCGTATCCTTGAAAGTTAAGATAGAAAACAATATATAGGGATCTTTTCGGTTTGAACGGCAGATTTTAAAAATAATTTCCACGTAACTAAACACTTTTAAACTTCGTATACTGGTAGAATGACCCTAACCCTAACCCTCAAACAGATTGAAGTGCAATAGATCGATACTAGGGGCATAATTATGGTTGACAATTTCATATGACACCGCTAGAAAAACTGCCGTTCAAACCGAAAAGATCCATATATAGTATTAACACAAATTTGTACTGTCCAGATATCGAAGTCACAACCTAATGATTGCAGGGCCATACATCTCCACCAGTGATTTTAAAAAAAGGGTTCAAACTGCTAACTTAGAAAAGGAAGAGCAGTACCTATAATCTTTTCCTCTATTTCTGAGAATGGTGAAAAAAGAGACCTGACCCTAAATACTTTCTAAGAGTGTTTTGCTCAAGAACACAACGCGTCGCCCAGTCCTGGAATCGAAACCACAATCTTACGATCATGATGCTGATACCCTAACCACTAAACCACGCGCCTCCACACCTTTATTAAAAAGGTCAATCGAAAAAATGTTGACATTCAAGGGCCACGATAATAAAATAACACCACTTTTCCTCAATGCCGCGTAGGGAGATCGTACGCGGAAGCACATAGTTGCGATGTGAACCTCTTAACCACCACTTGCTTGCGAATAACTCTAAGTAATTGCTGCTGTTGTTTAGTTCAGATCAGACCTAAAAGATCGAAAACACCTATGATTAAAGCTGTTCCAGCTATGTTCATCTTATTTTTCCTTAAAGACAGCCTGTCAAGGACTGTATTGTTCAATATATTATTCTCTTGTTGTAGACAGTAGAGTGTAGTTTTCCCATTGACTTTTGTTCTGTCTTTCTTTTTAAAGACTGTCGAGTATGATTTGACTGGCGAGTAAATTTGACTGGCGAGCCAATTCTACTGTGAGGCAAGCGACCGTTTCGAGAACAGTGTAAGGGAGATAATTATACCGTGCTTTTGGGAATGATTTTTCTGAGTTGCGTCCCATGGATAATGTCAACTTTTTTTCGAATGACCTTTTTAATAAAGGTGTGGAGGCGCGTGGTTTAGTGGTTAGGGTGTCAGCATCATGATCGTAAGATTGTGGTTTCGATTCCAGGACTGGGCGACGCGTTGTGTTCTTGAGCAAAACACTTCATTTCACATTGCTCCAGTCCACTCAGCTGGCAAAAATGAGTAACGCTGTGATGGACTGGCGCCCCGTCCAGCTGGGGAACACATACGCCATTGAAACCGGGAAACCGGGCCCACGAGCCTGGTTAGGCTTTAAAAGGGCGCATTTATCTTATTTATATTTTAATACAGGTAATTAATAGTAATGAGCTTACTTATGCAATCCTCATATAAAATACAAAAAATATAAAAGAAAGAGCAAAAAGCAGCAATAAGTTAAATAAAGCAACACAGCGATGATAGCCAACAAAGCAAAAGAGCCTTAAAGAGGAAAGAGTGCATAGGCACGTCAGGAACGTTGTTGAGTTCAGGAAGCATTGAATTTTTTAAGGATACATGCAATGTCGTGATGGTTAACAATCAATCCAAGTAGTTTATTTCAAGCTTCGAAAATTCTGAGCGCGAAAAGATTTTTGCGAAACTTAAGAGTATTGTAATAAATAATGAAATAATAATAATAATGAAATTATTGTATACAGTGCTCTGGTGCACCACAACTTGTCAGAAAGTGCGTATAGAATATATGCAGTAATGTACAAATGTCTGGAAAGCGAACAATGTATGAGTCAGATACATGCTTGTGTGTGTATGGAGGGGAGAAAATCAGGTGTAGTGTTGGCGAATCTCAGGAAGCATGGAAGTTTTGAAGGATGCAGTGCTCCGACAACTAACAACCGATGCCGGCAGTTTGTTCCATGCTTCAGCAACTCTCAGCGTGAAAAATTGTTTCCTAAAGTCATGGGAGCTGTGCTGTTTTCTGACTTTGTAAATATGTCCACGGGTGTTAGACGGGTGAAGTTTGGTCTTATATAAGGAAGTCCACAGATGTGGTAGAAGTATTGAATTCAGAAAGGTGACCAAAGTCGTCGTTGTTACAGTGCTCAGGTGCATCACAACTTGTCAGAAAGTGCGTATAAAGCATATGCAGTAATGTACAAATGTCTGGAAAGCGAACAGTGTATGAGTCAGATACATGCTTGCGTGTGTATGGAGGGGAGAAAATCAGGTGTAGTGTTGGCGAATCTCAGAAAGCATGGAAGTTTTGAAGGATGGAGTGCTCCGACAACTAACAACTGATGCCGGCAGTTTGTTCCATGCTTCAGCAACTCTCAGCGTGAAAAAATGTTTCCTAAAGTCATGGGAGCTGTGCTGTTTTCTGACTTTGTAAACATGTCCACGGGTGTTAGACGGGTGAAGTTTGGTCTTATAAGGAAGTCCACAGATGTGGTAGAAGTATTGAATTCAGAAAGGTGACCAAAGTCGTCGTTGTTGGAAAAGCGGTGGATAATTTTGTGGGCTTCCAACAAGTCAGCTGCTTGACATCGAAGCTTTAGTGTGTCGATGCCCAGTGAAACAAGACGTTCAAGATGAGGTAAGTGACCGATAGAGGTCATTCTTACGGTTGCACATCTCAGGATAGCCTCCAGTAGACTGATATTCTGGAAAAGACCAGGGTTCCAGACTGGAGATGCAAATTGTTTGGACGTACCATAGTCATATATAGTTTTGGAGGCGCAATGGCCCACTGGTTAGGGCAGCGGACTCGCGGTCATAGGATCGCGGTTTCGATTCCCAGACCGGGCGTTGTGAGTGTTTATTGAGCGAAAACACCTAAAAGCTCCACGAGGCTCCGGCAGGGGATGGTGGTGATCCCTGCTGTACTCTTTCACCACAACTTTCTCTCACTCTTACTTCCTGTTTCTGTTGTACCTGTATTTCAAGGGGCCGGCCTTATCACTCTCTGTGTCACGCTGAATATCCCGAGAACTATGTTAAGGGTGCACGTGTCTGTGGAGTGCTCAACCACTTACACGTTAATTTCACGAGCAGGCTGTTCCGTTGATTCGGATCAACCGGAACCCTCATCGTCGTAACCGACGGAGTGCTTCCAAAAAAAAAAAAATATATAGTTTTAAATAGACAGCATGTGAGCGGTTGACTTAGGTCTTATAATGTAACAGTAAGACATTTTAAGGCCTTTATGACGCTTTAAAAAATGTGATTCATCCAAAGCAGACACACTCTCTCTCTTTCCTCTGTTTCCCTCCTGCTTCCCCCTGTCTCTCCTTTTTATTCGTTAATTATATTGTCTTATATTTTATGAAATGACATCATTACGACTTTAGTTGTTTCTGTGAGTGTTAAAAATGTATAACGCTTGAAAATTTGAGTGTTAATAGTTCCTTTAAAAATTGTGTGAGTCACAATACATCTAGATTTGTTATTTTTATTTGTCGGGCGAATCACCGAGGAGACGGTAACTCCAATGTAAAAACCTACAATTTGCTGCTCATCGTAGCCATCTTAGTCCGCTGAGCCACTGTAGTCAGACTTTCATGTCTAACGAGTGGGTTCAGAATGCATGGACTGCCTCATTTAATTACTAAACGCAGTAAGGAAGAAAACTCATGCAGTGTCAAGGATCGGTTTACATTGCCAGTTGAGAGTATTGCTCTCTTCTTAATGATTTTCAGACAAGAAGAAACTGCCATCATTATTCATGTAGTATGTTCTTTTATTGACCTAAGCCAAGTGTTTTCCCGGGTATTTATCTTCTATTATAGTTCCAATCATATCTAGAAATATCAAGTCGATTCCTAGCACTTGATAGTCTCTTAATTATTATTGAAATTCTCTCGGTTTCAAAAAGCAAAAGTTTTACCTCGGCAAGATTTGAACTAAGAATGTAAAGAGCCGTAGCCAAATTAGTTACGGCTCTTTACATGTCAGTTTGTCCGACGCTCTATCAGTTTTGCCAATCTACTTTCATAGAACAAAGAGGAGAGGTTGGTGAAAAATTCAAACTTGCTATCTTCAATGTGCTTTTGCATCTGTCCTCTCTTATGGTCATGAATGCTGGGTAATGACTGAAAGAATACGATCGTGAATGAAATTGGACAAAATAGGATTCCGATGGAAGATATGTAGAGCAACGTAACTCGACAGGGTGCGTAGCTTTGAGATCAGGGAGTCTCTCCAGGTTGAGCCGCTACTTCTCTGCATTGAGAGATCAAAGCTCCGGTAATAAGGGAACGAGATTAGAATGTTGCAGCAAAGAATCCCAAGACGGATTATTCAAGTCGAACCAACCAGCAGGTGACCTAACGGCAGATCAAGAACGAGATGGTTGGATGATATCCATAGTCTCAGTAGTGCACACTTGAGAATCCAGCCCGAAAATCTAATGGCAGTTGCTTCTGATAGGACCCTATGGAAGAGGTGCCTGAGGAATCTACCCTCACGACCGTCTCAGGAGTATTGGGCAGAGAAAATAGATGGATGGATATCAACTAGCAAAAAGTAGACAATAGAAAGTTATAATATATAGTAGATTTTAAAGGACGGACAATAAGAGAAAGAATGTGTGCATGAGAGAGAGAGAGAGAGAGAGAGAGAGAGAGGAGAGAGAGAGAGAGAGAGAGAGAGAGAGAGAGAGAGCTCAGTGGTACAAATATATTTAAGCTCACGCAGTTATGCTTTGTCATTCGCTAAACATTATTAACATATAAATTTAATGTGAAAGTTTCAATTGAAACATGGCTTGATGAAAATGATGAATGTGAATTATAACTGTCTTCAAGCTATCAATCATACACACATATACTCATACATACACGCGCACACACACTCACACACACACACGCACTCACACACATGTTCGTCTGTGTGTGTATGTGTATATGATTTATAGCTCGAAGACATTTATACACACACATACACATACATGCATGCATGCATACATACATACATACATACATACATACATACATACATACATACATACATACATTCTTACACATAGGGCGTGAGGGAAATAAAACTAGACAGAGAGACCGACAGACAAATAGATAGCTAGGCAGACAAAGATACAGCTAGCCAACCGGCCAGGCAGAATGATAGATAGATAGATAGATAGATAGATAGATAGATAGACAGACAGACAGACAGACAGACAGATAGATAGATAGATAGATAGATAGACAGACAGACAGACAGACAGACAGACAGACAGACAGACAGACAGACAGACAGACAGACAGACAGACAGACAGACAGACAGACAGACAGATAGATAGATAGATAGATAGACAAATAGATAGACAGATAGATAGGTAGGTAGGTAGACAGATAGAGAGATAGATAGATAGATAGATAGATAGACAGACAGACAGACAGACAGACAGATAGACAGACAGACAAACAGACATACAGATAGATAGATAGACAGACAGACAGACAGACAGACAGACAGACAGATAGATAGTTGTCTGTTTCTGCTGATGACCAAACAGACAAACTCAACCGGCAACAAACAAAGAAGCCATTAAAACGCCCACACTGGTTATAAATGGCCAAAGCCTTACATTCTCTGTAACATTGCCAAAACCTCTTCCCAGCGACTCAACTTCTTCCTTAGAGCTAGAAAATACTTTGTTTTCTTTATCTTTTGTTTCAGTCATTGGACTGCGACCATGCTGGATTCACTTATAAGGCTTTGGTCATCCGGCGCTATAGTAGAAGGCATTTGGGATCTTTTCGGTTTGAACGGCAGTTTTTTAAAATAATTTCCACGTAACTAAACACTTTTAAACTTCGTATACTGGTAGAATGTGTTTATAAAACATCTTTTTCTCTTGGCTTTATTGAGAAAATTCTATCGTTTGTAAGATATTTGTTGTTTTTTTTCTTCAATTTCTGCAATTTCAACCAATCAATGACGTCTATTGAGGTGAAAACATTCTGTGTCGTATGAATATGTCCCTCGTTTAAGAAACAGATTGGATTTATTTTCATTTGTGAAGAAAAAAAGATACCCTTCTCCTAACCCTAAAACAGTTTGAAATGCAATAGATCGATACTAGGGTCATAATTATGGCTGACAATTTTATATGACACCGCTAGAAAAAACTGCCGTTCAAACCGAAAAGATCCGGCATTTGTCTAAATGCTGCGTCGTAAGGTTGAATCATACATTTAATTTATTTCGCAAATTGTGAACAATAGCGTCGTTGTTAGCAAATCAGAAACTGGTTCACTGAATTTCTGTTGGCAAAAACAACAGAGAGAGAACGAATACAGAACCGTCTTAATGTATGGGCATACAGGGCACTCGTGTAGACCCCGTAGGTTCGAGAGGGAAGAGTAATAAACCTAATCTATGTATGCTGTGGATGTGTTTGTAGGTTTCCCGGTGCATCGGTTTTCTCGGAAGTGAAGATCCGACCTGAATGAATGTTTGTAACTTGCTTTTCAAAGCACCTCATTCATTCCTAAAGTACTGGATATTTTTTTTGTTCTCCAACCGGTATCGATAATCTCCGCCAATCTATCTATCTATCTATCTATCTATCTATCTATCTATCTATCTATCTATCTATCTATCTATCTATCTATCTATCTATCTATCTATCTATCTATCTATCTATCTATCTATCTATCTATCTATCTATCTATCTATCTATCTATCTATCTATCTATCTATCTATCTATCTATCTATCTATATCTATCTATCTATCTATCTATATCTATCTATCTATCTATCTATCTATCTATCTATCTATCTATCTATCTTTCTCTATGACGCCCCCCACCCACACACACATCGTCAGTAGATCATATATCCGAAAAAGAAGCACACTCTAAACGTTAGAGCAATAATATATTTACAGGAAGTTAATTATATGGCCGGTCATGGAGTAACCAATGATTTCGCATCCATGAAGCGCGTAGCCTTATAGACGGCCATTGGTCACCCTATGACTGGCTATATAATTAACTTCCTACAAATAATATATATATATATATATATATATATATATATATATATTATATATATATATATATTGTGAAATAGAAAGATGAATAATCTTGTTGCAGATTAATCAAAAGTTTAACCGATACCTTGGAGCCTCGTTCGATTTGTTTTGCTCCGCCTCTGTTCTGTTTTTGTTTTTTCCAACGGATTTCCTATTTCTTCCTGAAGAGAAAGACACAATATGGTCTCCTTATTCAATCGGAATTTGGTAAATTGTGCCTTTCGAAACACGTGTAGAATGCAATAAAACGATTTCTGTTCAATCTTCGTTCAACTCCATTTCTTCAATTGACTAATAATATTATATAATATATATATATATATATATATAATATATATATATATATATATATATATATATATATATACATACAGAGCTGGGCATAAGTCCGTTAATCCGTTAATTAACGAAGTTGACATTTTCGTTAACGATTTAACTTTTACGTTAACTTTGAAAGGGGAATAGTAGAAATCAGCAAGACTTTTCTGAAGTTTAACATATAACACTTTTCTTTTTGTTAGTATCCGAATTCCAGTGACGGAGCTTCGTTTCTGTGTTAGAAACCAACTTCCTCCTTGCACGAAAGATTCAATACTCTTTACTTGTTTCAGTCATTTGACTGTGGCCATGCCTTTAGTCGAGCCAATCGACCCCAGAACTTATTCTTTGTAAGCCTAGTACTTATTCTATCGGTTTCTTTTTGCCGAACCGCTAAATTACGGGGATGTAAACACACCAGCATCGGTTGTCAAGCGATGTTGGGGGGTGGGTGGACAAACACAGACACACAAACATATATATACGCACACAGACATGCATATATAGATTTATATACATATATACGACGGGCTTCTTTCAGTTTCCGTCTACCATATCCACTCACAAGGCTTTGGTCGGCCCGAGGCTATAGTAGAAAACACTTGCCCAAGGTGCCACGCAGTGGGACTGAACCAGAAACCATGTGGTTAGTAAGCAAGCTACTTACCACACAGCTACACCTAAAAAGAAAGAGAAATCCCACACACTAAAAAACATAAAACGCACACACACATACACGCACAGTCGCGCGCGTACGCACGCACACACATGATGGGCTTTTGTACGCCTAATTCTACTCCCAAGGCATTGATTAAACCAAAGTTGTGGTTTACAGGAGGTCGGGTTGCTCCCCCAACGACGCAGATGAGATGTGAACTTCTTAACCAGTCAGTCATGCGCGTTTCCGATTATCTTCACTTCAGGCGTGCTTAGAAAAATAAAAATAAATAAATGCGCCCTTTTTAAAGCCTAGCCAGGCTCATGGGCCCGGTTTCCCGGTTTCTATGGCGTATGTGTTCCCCAGCTGGACGGGACGTCAGTCCATCACAGCGTTACTCATTTTTGCCAGCTGAGTGGACTGGAGCAACGTGAAATGAAGTGTTTTGCTCAAGAACACAACGCGTCGCCATGTCGAGGAATCGAAACCACAATCTTACGATCATGATGCTGACACCCTAACCACTAAGCCACGCGCCCCCACGCGTACTTCGAAATCGATCCATATACAACGTTCAAGGCCCGTTATGTAACACTACTCGCATATCTGGCATAGTGGTGCTGGTGATGCTACTATTGATGTTATGTCCCATAACCTTGGCCTTTATCACCAGACTCTCAACCATTAAGCATTTGTTTTATTCTCTGCTTTATTTATAGTGAATTCTCCGTCGGTTTGGACGATAAACAGCCCGTCGTCCGACAACCTGATTTCCCAACGGTGAAATTAACTCGTAATCAGCTGGTTTTAGGTCGGGAAGTCCGAGAGAGTTTCTCTATCTGCTCGCGATTACAGAGGCATGTATAACAATTAACAAAGCATGGTACAAATTACTGAAGATTTCGAGTGGTGGCTATAGTTTAACAGTGTCGTTAATTAATGGCTTATAACAATATCTTGGTCACATCGTTACCGAGTTTCGGCATTATGTATCTCCAGGGGTCGATTCTAATACGTGGATTATTGACGAAGTGTCTCTTACAATTAGCCTCAGGTTGACCCAAACCTTGTAAGTGAAACTGGATAGACGGAAACTTTGTGAAAGTCCGACCAACAGATTATGCCTGATCTTCAAAGATCCAATCACGTCTCACAGTGTATCACACTGATTCTGGTCGAGAATAACACTAAGGGTATACGTGTCTGTGGAATACTCAGCCACTTACACGTTAATTTAATGAGTACATAGTCTAGTTGATCGAACAACTGATTGCTCATCGCCAAAATCGACACAGAACCTATAATTTAGCGATGACGCAAAACGCACAAATCGACCTCAATATATGATTGATACTTTATTTTACTGACCTTGAAAAGATGAAAGGCAAAATTAAACTGGGTGGGATTTGATCCTAGAACGTAAAGTTGAAGGTTAAGATAGGATATAGAAGTCCACTACTGGGTATATCTCTCTTTATACTAGAAAGTGTTTTTCGTAATACCTATTTCTTTACTACCCACAAGGGGCTAAACACAGAGAGGACAAACAAGGAGGGACAAACGGATTAAGTCGATTACATCGACCCCAGTGCGTAACTGGTACTTATTTTATCGACCCCGAAAGGATGAAAGGCAAAGTCGACCTCGGCGGAATTTGAACTCAGAACGTAGCGGCAGACGAAATACCGCTAAGCATTTTGCCCGGCGTGCTAACGTTTCTGCCAGCTCACCGCCTTGTTTTTCGTAATACCACTGAGACGTTAACGCTGCTGTGTTGTTAACTCGACGCTGACAAGTCCTCTGTCAGTCATAATACTCATTTTTGCTAGCTGGGTGGACTAAAGCGCTTTGCCCATTGGAACACAATGTGCTCCCCTGACTGGAATTCGAGAACCGGGTAGCCTATGCATTTGCTCAAATGCCTTCTCAAGAACGTATTTGATCGTAACTAATTACGGATCTTTTCGGTTTGACCGGCAGTTTTTTCTAACGGTGTCATATGAAATTGTCACCCATAATTATGACCCTAGTATCGATC
The DNA here is from genome assembly GCF_006345805.1 of Octopus sinensis. Lineage (NCBI taxonomy): Eukaryota > Metazoa > Mollusca > Cephalopoda > Octopoda > Octopodidae > Octopus > Octopus sinensis. The sequence goes on from NC_043007.1 coordinate 36,045,525, forward strand.
TATTGCATTTCAATCTGTTTTAGGGTTAGGGTTAGAGTTAGGGTTAGTTAGGGTTAGGATTAGGATTAGGGGTGGGGGGAAGGGAATCTTTTTTTCTTCAGAAATGTAAATAAACCCAATCTGTTTCTTAAACGAGGGACATATTCATACGGCACAGAATGTTTTTCACCTCAATAGACGTCATTGGTTGGTTGAAATTGCAGAAATTGAAGAAAAAAATAACAAATATCTTACAAACTATAGAATTTTCTCAATAAAGCCAAGAACAAAAAATATTTTATAAACACATTCTACAATTATACGAAGTTTAAAAGTGTTTAGTTACGTGGAAATTATTTTAAAAAACTGCCGTTCAAACCGAAGGGATCCCAATGTGCTCCCCTGACTGGAATTCGAGAACCAGGTAGTCTATTCATTGCTCAAATGCCTTCTCAAGAACATATTTAATCGTAACTAATTACTTCAAAGCATTCTATCGATTCTGCCAATCTTTTGCCCTCTTCTGTTTAATTAGTGAAGTAACACAAAGAAACAAGACAGGACTGAGTTTCCCATCCTGTATACAGTACTGTGCCGCAGTGAATAAATTTTTAACAATCACCAACTAATACGAGGAGGTGTTGAAAAGTTCCTGGGTTTAAGGGTGTCGCGAAAGGCCTAGCTGGAGGCCCAACCTTCCCGGTTTTTTTTTACAGGGTCTAGAAAAACTGAAGTACCACTGCAATAAAAATCTGAGAGAGGAATATCTATATATATAAAAGTGAGGTTGTGTGGTGTCTGTCTCCTACGATTTAGATTCCTAACTACTCCCACATTTTGCGGTGCAGTTTAACCAAAAGCGGGTATCTTATAGACGTGATTCATATCGAGCCCTTCTGGGTATTAGCGCGCGTCTACGATGAGTCTACGATTAAAAAAAAATTTACCATAATTTTTTCCCATTTTTAATGCATTTTTGGCATATATAAGGGAAGTAACTCTCTAAAAATTTATTATTAAATCTCAGAACGTAAAAAGCTTCAGTAACACCCCCACTTTGTGGTTAGCCATATTGAGATGGCTATTATACTTTACATCTCTAAAAATGCTTATATAGTTATTTCCCTTACAAACCCGAGCAACGCCGGGCGATACTGCTAGTGTTGAATAAAATCATAATTTACTGATCTTCCTGTTTTGATACCCCATATGTCAAAATCTGTAACTCGGTTTTGGAAAGCATAAAGACTATATAATATCAATAAGGCAGACCTCTACATGGTAGCCAGACCTGGTAGAAATAGCAGCCAAATCTCCCTCAAAACACCCTACTGTCTTAATCCGACAATTCTGCTTATTATGTAGTTTTAATGAGAAACTGTAACACAAGATTAAAATTATTAACCCCACAGAGAGAGGAAAGAAGTGAGACAGCATAGTGACGGTTTTGGCTGACTGTCATTCTGCCAAGAACTTTTCAGCACTTCCTAGTACAATTCAGCCCAGCTGTTGCTTCATACCTCACCTCCGCCTTCTCTGTTCATCTCTGGATGATTAGAGAAAATGATTCATTTAATTTATGCCGATCTCAAAATTACATTAAATTACAATGCAAAACCGAAAAAAACAAAAAAAACAGATAGTTAATTAACAAAATCGTTAAAGCTACCGGATAACTTGCCTTTGTGGTACTCGTTTCGGCTCTCTGCACGCTGAGGTCAATTTTGCCTTTTATCTCTCAGGAAACGATATAATAAAGTACGAATCTAGTACTTTATTATATCGATTTCATCAATTAAACTCCTGCCCTCAAAATTTAGGCCCTGTGTCTACCATAGAAACAAATATTTAGAGTGGTGAATTGGCAGAATCGTTAAAGCGACAGTTGAAATGGCGTGTAGTATTCATTCTAATTCACTGCGTTCTGAGTTCAAATCGCACCGACGTCAACTTTACCTTTGCTTTTATTCTTTCAAAGTCGACAAATAAGTTACCAAAATTGGAGTAAATTCTTCGCATTGTCTCTGGATCGTACCAGCAATTTAAAGTGTCCAGTTGTTACTGTTATATAATCATCACAACAAACATGAACAATCAACGTCGCCCATTGTCTCCCTTGATAAAAGGACTTTCACTTTGTTTCCCGCCAAAACAATTAACTTGTACAACAACGGCAGTCGAATAAAGTATCTTGTATCGTTAACACGTTGTTTCAGTCTCTCTCATTTTCTTAATCTTTCATACTAAGTACTCACTACTTCCTTTAATACTCAATACATTATATATATATAACAACAACATGGTGTCAGAATACTAAAAGAACCCAAAATACAGAAACCAAAGGAAAAAAGAAGTTGAAATCATACTTCAAAGACGAAATGGAAAATTTACCGCATCCAAAAGACCTAGACTTTAATCAGGAAAATCTAGCCGCAGCATGGAAAAAGTGGAAAAAAGAATTCAATCTCTTTTTGATAGCAACAGAAAGTGACATGAAGCCAGACAAAGTAAAAACTTCAATGTTTTTAACTTGCATCGGTTCTAAAGGCCGAGATATCCATTCCACACTGGATTTCGATTCACCCGACGAAGAAATGAACCTTCAGACAGTAATCGAAAAATTCGATGCATATTGTGAACCCAGGAAAAACATAACTTTCCTAAGACACAAATTCTTCACATGTGGACAAGCGGAACATCAAAAATTCGATGAGTACGTAGTAGAGTTGCGCCAAAAGGCACAACAGTGCGAATTCGGCAACCTCACAGACAGTCTCACCAAAGATATTCTGATATGTGGAATCAGAGACATGAGATTAAGAGAAAGATTATTGAGAGAACCAAATTTAGACCTACAAAAAACAATTCAAGCAGGTCAGAGTGCAGAGCAAACACGACTCCAATCAAGGATGCTAAATGCCACATCCGAAACAAGAGATAACGAAATCTCGAGGGTATATAGTCAACACGACAGAAAAGGCGCCAAAACTCAAATAACCCGCCATATGCAATCCAGACATCAAAACGAACAAGGCGGAAGTGACAGAAAGCCCGCGAAGTTTCAAGCGCCAAGTCAACACTACGTCACTAACTGTCACTATTGTGGTTATAATCACAAAAGAAATAAATGCCCAGCATTTCACAAGACATGTGAAAAATGCAAGAAACAAGGACACTATGCAAAAATGTGCAAATCAAGAAAATTTGTACATAAAGTAGAGATACATACCGACGATGAATCAGATGACGATACACATGCACTCGAAATGATCACTGCAAATAATTCCCGCGTGCACAAAATCGAAAAGTTCAAGACTCCAAAAGACATTTGGACGGTCGAACTAAAAGTGAACAACTCGAATGTAACATTCAAAATAGATACAGGAGCAGACGTAACCGTACTGCCATTCAGAGAATATAGAAATATAATTCCAAAACCACAACTGCAAAAAACTTCAACTCGATTATCAGCTTATAATAACACAGCTATAAAAGTGCTAGGAAAATGCACAGCAGTCATTAAATACAAAGAATTATCAAAGCAAATAAAATTCATTGTTGCAAAAACAAACTCGCACGCAGTTATAGATGCAAAGACAGCTAAAGATCTGAACCTGATTCAGAGAATTTCAAAAATAAATTCGTCGAACAAAAACGACATATTAGAAAAATATGAAGACTGTTTCGGAGAAATCGGCACTTTGTCAATAACACATCATATCACAGTGGATCCACAAATAACTCCTGTAATTCATCCACCAAGATCGGTTCCTTTTTCTATAAAAGAAAAACTCAACAAAGAATTAAAAAGAATGACAGAATTAGATATCATAAAACCTGTTAGTGAACCTACAGACTGGGTAAATTCCCTAGTCATCGTTGAAAAAGCCAACGGAAAACTCCGACTCTGTTTAGACCCCAAGAATCTAAACAAAGCCATAAAAAGGCAACATTTCAAACTCCCTACAGCGGAGGACATTTTTGCACAAATGCATAACCCTAAATATTTTTCAAAACTCGATGCATCTAATGGATACTGGCAAATTCCAGTTGACGAAGAAAGCTCCCATCTTTTAACGTTCAACACACCTTTTGGAAGGTATCGCTTCACACGACTACCCTTTGGAATTCACAGCGCCAGTGAAGTTTTCCAAAAAGAAATTTCAAAAATAATAGAGGGCATAGAAGGAGCAAGAAATTCACAGGATGACATCATAATCTGGTCCAACACTTTAGAAGAACACACAAATAGACTACAACAAGTTTTCGATCGAATCCGAAAGCACGGATTAAAGTTAAATAAATCAAAGTGTATCTTCTATGAATCACAAATCAAGTACCTTGGGCATATATTAACCAGCGAAGGGATAAAACAAGATCCAACCAAGGTACAAGCAATCATTCACATGCCACTGCCAACAAGTAAAAAAGAATTACAAAGATTCCTAGGTATGACAAATTACCTATGTAAATTTTTATCTAATTACTCCGAAGTCACAGCACCATTGCGCCAGCTTCTACAGAGTGACACGTTATGGTCATTCGACAAACCACAAATCGAAGCAATAAAAAAGCTAAAAGAAATGATTACCAGAAAACCAGTGCTACAATTTTATGATCCAGATCTACCAATAAAAATAACTACAGATGCTAGTAAGCATGGGCTCGGAGCGATACTTGAGCAGAAACACAACGAAAGATGGCTACCTGTTTCGTTTGCATCTCGTGCAACAACTCAAGCGGAACAAAACTACTGTCCGATAGAGAGCGAAGCTCTCAGTATAGTTTTCGCATGCAAGAAATTTCATCAGTTTATATACGGAACTCATTTCAGAATCGAAAATGACCATAAACCGTTGAAGCAAATATTCAAAAAATCGATCACTAAATGCCCCCCCAGAATCCAAAGATTTCTACTAACATTACAAAGATATGATTTTGACCTAAACCACATACCTGGTAAAGAATCAATTGTTGCAGATACCCTATCACGTGCATACCTTGAGCAAAATACTCCAGAAGTACCAGACGAAGATATGAAATCGCACATTCATGCAGTAATAAAAAATTACCCCATAACCGACACTAAATTAAAAGAGTATAAAGAAGCCACTGCAGACGACCCGTCTCTACAGACACTCGTCACATATACAAGAACAGAATGGCCCCCAAAAGACAAAATACCAATAAACATCAAACCATTCGTATCCGTTCGTGATGAAATATCAATCGTCAATGGTCTCGTTCTAAAAGGTTCAAGAATAATTGTACCTAAGTCATTACGTAGAGAAGCTCTACAGGAAATACATACCGGACACATGGGTATCGAAAAATGCATAGAGAGAGCGAAGGAATGTATATACTGGCCCGGCATTAACGCTCAAATCAAAGACATGATTAACACATGCTCATACTGCATTGACTACAAAAATCAACAAGCAGCCGAACCACTAATAAATCATGAAATACCTACTACACCATGGACCAAAGTGGGTACAGACGTATTTCACCTGTCTGGAAATTCGTATGTCACAATTATTGACTATACAACAAGATTTTTTGATCTACACGAAATAAATGATTGCCAGTCAAAAACCGTAATCAAAAAATTAAAAGAAACTTTTGCTAAATTCGGAATTCCGCAAACAGTTGTAAGTGACAACGGTCCAGAATTCAATTCGGCTGAATTCAAAAAATTTGCAAAAAATTGGCATTTTCATCACACGAAGACAAGCCCGCATTATCATCAAGCGAATGGCATGGTTGAGAGAAATATACAGACAATAAAAAAGACGCTAAAAAAGGCATTCAAAAGTGACGAAGAACCTCAGTTAGCGCTCTTAGCATTACGCACGACTAAATTACAAAATGGTGCACCATCCCCTGCAAATCAAATAATGAATAGAACATTGCGAACAAATCTCCCAAACATACTACACGACAAAATTGGTATCAGGCCTCACAAAAGAAGAAATCAAACATTACAACAGAACTCCCAGAGTTAAAACCACACGACACGGTTAGAATTAAGTTTAACAACAATTGGTTTAGAAGGGGCAAAATAATTAAAAAACTAGAGCAACCTCGTTCATACTTAGTAATAACAGAGGAAGGAAATACAGTCAAACGAAATAGACAACATATTCTTAAAACAAACGAACACGTTCGCATAACAGAAGAATTAGATTATGAAAATATATTTCCAAAGTCAACAAACACGCATGAAAAAACAAAAACAGCACAACTACAGAATTCAACACTACAAAATAATAAAACCACAACAAGTGGACGACGAATAATTATTCCCTGTAGATACAGATGATATAAAAAAAATTTAAAAAAAAAAAAAGAAGATGTTATATAATCATCACAACAAACATGAACAATCAACGTCGCCCATTGTCTCCCTTGATAAAAGGACTTTCACTTTGTTTCCCGCCAAAACAATTAACTTGTACAACAACGGCAGTCGAATAAAGTATCTTGTATCGTTAACACGTTGTTTCAGTCTCTCTCATTTTCTTAATCTTTCATACTAAGTACTCACTACTTCCTTTAATACTCAATACATTATATATATATAACAACAACAGTTACCGGTGATTCAAATAAGTTTCAGATACAAAAGTCCATGAGATTGAAGCTGTGAAAGAGGTGGGTATTAGGTGCTGTAACTCCTCTCTTCACTCTGTAGGCTGAGAAGGAGATTGGTAACGCCATGCTCCCTGCGATTCCATCCTTATTACCATTACTGTCTGTCAGTGTCACATGATGCCATACTGATTCGGCCTGAGAATTGCTTAACATGTCTGTAAGGTAGCAAATTGGTAGAATTGTTTGAGCGTTGATTGGTTCGGCGTTTTGTGTTCTGGGTTTAAATCTGGCTGAGGTCACCTTCGCCTTTCAACTCTTCGCGGTTGGTAAAAAACGTAACAATTTAGGGAGGAACATTGATGGAACTGTTGGAGGTGTATTGATGGAACAGTATCTATTTTGGCTCTTAGTGTTCGGGGTTCAAATCCACTCAAGATCTACTTTCCTTTCTATCTTTCATGATCGATAAAAAAAACAAAAAAAACAATGCGAATTTGGGCAGGCTGACTGTTAGAGTGCCGAGCAAAAACGCCTTGCAGTTTCTGTTCTGGCTCTTTAAATTCTGACAGCAACCTCTGCAACGACACGGGTATCAAGCTGTATCGACCCAAGTCGATGGACTTTCTCTTAAGTAAACATCTCTATCGTGAGTAAATACCTGTCTTATTTTTTTTACTTGTTTCAGCCATTAGACTGCGGCCATGCTGGGACACCACTATGAAGAGTTTTAGTCGAACAGATCGATGCCGGTACTTATTTTTAAGTATGGTACTTTTCTATCGATTTCTTTTGCTGAACCACTTTATTACGCGGACATGAACAAACCAGCATCGGTGGTTGAGCGGTGTGGGAGAGACAAGCACAAAGAGACACATGTGTGTATGTGCGCGCATATATATATGTATGTGTGTATATATTATATTGTTTGTTCCTTCTCGAGCCATGCCTGGCTCATAAGGCCCGGTGTCCCGGTTTCCTTGGCGTATAGGTTCCCCACCTGGATGGGACGCCGGTCCGTCGCAGGTGAACTGCAAGATGCTGGAGGAAAGAGTGAGAGAAAGTTGTGGCGAAAGAGTCAGCAAAAGTTTGCCATTACCTTCTGCCGGAGCCGCGTGGAGCTTAGGTGTTTCGCTCATAAATACACACATCGCCCTGTCTGAAATTCGAACCCGCGATCCCTAAACCGCGAGTCCGCTGCTCTAACCACTAGGCCATGTGCCTCCACGTATGTATTATATATTTGAGTATAAATGTGTGTGTGTGTGTGTGTGTGTGTGTGTGTGTATGTACAGTGAGATTCCACACAGTTTCCGGTTTCTGTCTATCAAATCCACTCACAAGGCATGGGTCGGCCCGGTGCTATGGTAGAAAACACTTGCCCAAGGTTCCACGCAGTGGGACTGGACCCCAAACTGAGACCATGGGGCTGCAAAAGAGATCTTGACCAAGCCCGCGCTGACATGAGCAGATGGCATGATGGTCAGTCTTGACCAACAGAGACCAATGAACAAACAACACTTAACAGCATTGATTTCACGAGTAGGAAGGAATCCAATTAATCTAACAAGTGAACGCGGATCGTCGATACTGACGGAGAATCCACTACAAAACAAATAAAAGCGGGGAATAATAGATTTATGGTCGAAGAAGCAGTTGTGGATCTTTTCGGTTTGAACGGCAGTTTTTTCTAGCGGTGTCATATTGTCACCCATAATTATGACCCTAGAATCGATCCATTGCATTTCAATCTATTTTAAGGTTAGAGTTAGAGTTAGGGTTAGGGTTAGGGGTGAGGGAAAGGTATCTTTTTTTCTTCAGAAATATAAATAAACCCAATATGTTTCTTAAACGAGGACATATTCATACGGCACAGAATGTTTTCAACTCAATAGACGTCATTGATTGGTTGAAATGGCAGAAATTGAAGAAGAAAAAACAACAAATATCTTACAAACTATAGAATTTTCTCAATAAAGCCAAGAGAAAAAGATGTTTTATAGACACATTCTACCAGTATACGAAGTTTAAAAGTGTTTAGCTACGCGGAAATTATTTAAAAAAAACTGCCGTTCAAACCGAAAAGAACCAACACTTGCCCAAGGTGCCACGCAGTGGGACTGGACCCCAAACCGAGACCATGTGGCTGCAAAAGAGATCTTGACCAAGCCCGCGCTTACATGAGCAGATGGCATGATGGTCAGTCTTGACCAACAGAGACCAATGAACAAACAACACTTAACAATATTGATTTCACTGTGTAGAAATCCAATTAATCTAACAAGTGAACGCAGATCGTCGATACTGACGGAGAATCCACTACAAAACAAATAAAAGCGGGGAATAATAGATTTATGGTCGAAGAAACAGTTGGAAGGTGGTGGGGCTGTATGCAAAAGGTCAAGGTTGACAACACGGTGTCAGCAGCAGCAGCAGAAGCGGCAGGGGCAGCGGTGAGAGGTGCTGTATTATGGATCTTGAGCTGTGTAGTAGGCCAGTCCGCTAATCAAGCCTGAAGTAAAGATAATCGAGTGCAGCTGTTGCATCTGCTTCCCCTCTCTTCCTTCCCCTCTATCTCCCAACCTCTGCCTCTTTCTTTCTTTCTTTCTTTCTTTCTCTCTCTCTAGCCTTCTTTCTCTCTACTTGTCTCCCTTTATTTCCCACTGTGTCTCTCCCCTTACAAGGGAACCTGTAATGTGGTTGTTGGATGTGCTAGAAATAACAGCCAAATCTCTCTCTCTCTCTCTATCCTTCTTTATCTCTACTTGTCGCCCTTCGTTCCTACTGTGTCTCTCATCTTACAAGGGAACCTGTACGTGGTTGTTGGATGTGCTAGAAATAACAGCCGAATCTCTCTCTCTCTCTCTCTCTCTCTCTCAACAAACACTGTCACCCTCTTTAAAACATGACTCTGTATAATGTGGGTTAGGATTTTTTTCTCTTCATGAAGAAACAAAATGACGAGATAGTCACAGTTGGAACGTATTTGATTGATAGATCAACATATCAACACATACACACACGCACGGCGCACACACGAGCAAGCACGCACAGTCACACATACAACCATATACAACCACACACATCAACACATCCATCAATGCATCCACATTTATACACACACACACACGCACGCACACAAACAACCACACATACAACCACACGCATCCACACATCAGCATTCACAAACACACACATACACACATCCATACGCTCATGTGGATCACCAGCAGCCTGTGGTTACATTCAAGAAGGTCATGGGCAATCCCTCCTCTTCCTCCTCCTCCTTCCCCTCCCATGCTCTATTTCAGTGTTGTTTAACCCAGGTCAGCCAATCCTGATCAAGCACACATATATAACCAAAGGATTTCCAACCATGCCAGTACCACCTTTTTATACAATGCGCATTTCTTTACTTTTCTCTTCTATATTTTTTGTATATAGTCATCTCGAACCCAATGTGCATTGAAGGAGATTTGACTGCTAGCAGGTTGAGCAACCAAATAGAGGTTCCAATATTTATATATATATATATGTACGTATATATATGTTTGTATGTATGCATATATTTTATTTATTACACTATATATATATATAATAAAAGGCTCCCAAATAAGGAAGCTTAGTGCTAGAGACACAAAGAGGGATAAATTCATGGAGAGAATGAAAATCAAAATCATTTACCATTAACGATATATCCCGGACTGATCAGTTTCTACCTCTTTCTAGCAAAACAGACAGAATATGTTTGCCAAGGTAACGTTCGTCAGCGGGACGCCTTCCTAATTCTAGATGCACAGAGCGTTAGAGCACATGTCGGTCTAACAATTTGTATATCTTAACTTTTCAAACTTCTATATATACGACGGATTTCTTTCAGTTTCCGTCTACCAAATTCACTCACAAGGCTTTGGTCGGCCCGAGGCTACAGAAAAAGAAATTTGCCCAAGGTTCCACGTAGTGGGACTGAACCCGGAACCATGTGGTTGGGAAGCAAGCTTCTTACCACACACATACACACACACACAAATATATATATTCTCATATATATATATATTTATAAATATATATACGCACACATACCTACATGCATACGTACGTACATACGTACGTGCGTGCGTGCGTGCATGCATGCATACATACATACATAATAAAAGGTAAAGACCCCATTCTGTCACGAATGACCATGGGATTGTACCTACAAAATTATCCTCTGAGACACAAGTCCGGAAAAGGTTTTTTATGAGAAATCAGCAGTCGCCCACACATACCAGCCTCCCCTCTCCACGCCACCGATGTTATCCAAGGGAAAGGTAAAGGCCAATACAGCTTGGCACCATTTCTACAGCGGAGTGAACTGGAACAACATAAAATAAAGTGTCTTGCTCAAGGACAGAACACACAGCCCGGTCCGAGAATCAAACTCACTACTTCGTGATTGTGAACCCGACGCTCTAACCACTGAACCAAATATGTATTTATCTATGTTTTTCATTATTTTATTTGGAAAAGACTGGGAAAAGGGGCTGGCAGAATCGTTAGAGTACTTTGCAGTATTTATTCCAGTTCGTTACGTTTTGAGTTCAAATCCAGCCCATGTCAACTTTGCCTTTCATCCTTTACGGGTCGCGGGTCGCTAGAATTAAGTATCAGTTTTGTAGTGAAGTTCATGATATCGCCTTGTCCTCTCTCCTCAAAATCGCTGGCTTCGTACCTAAATCATTGCCCATTATTTGATTTGAAAAAGCAGAATTAATCACCCCTCCCCCCCCCCTTCGCAGGACCCTCCAAAACCGTTGTCGCTGTTGTTTAGTCCCAGGTCAGCTTCGATCGTCCAGACTCATGATCAAAAGCTTTCCAAATAAGACTATCCCGTCTGGCTTGCCCCCTCCATGGCCTGCAGTCCAAGATTTGAGGAAAGTTTGGTTGGTTAACACATCGCGAAGGACAAGTAGAAGTAGTAGTAGTAGTAGTAGTAGTAGTAGCAGTATCAACAGCAGCAGCAGCAGTAGTTGTTGTTGTTGTTTCAAGTAATCAGTCGATGTAATCTTACACCAGAGTATCTGTACGAAACAACAAAAGGCCAATGCTGGAATTTTATCGTTCCTCAATTCGTTAATTTGCTTTTAGGTTTCCAATAATGAGAATATATTCACACACACACACACACACACACACACATATATATATATATATATATATACAAATAAATATATGCACATGTGCACATATGCATATATATATATATATATATATATATATATATATATATATATATATATACATATGCGATGATGAATCGGTTTCTGACTGAAGAACGAAGGCTTTGAATGACCCGTCTGTCTCTTATGTTCGTCCCTTCGTGTATTTCACGTTATTTATATATGTAAAGGTTATTATATATATACATACATAGAGAGAGAGAGAGAGAGAAAGAGAGAGTGAGAGAGATGCCTGTATGCATATATATATATGCATATGTGCACATGTATATATATATATATATATATATATATATATGTATGTATATATATATATATATATATATGCACGCGCGCGCACACACACACATACAGATATGTATAGTATATGTGTATATATATATAATGCGTTATGAATGTTCTGACTTCGGTAACGGGAATGAAATGAAGAAAGGTTAAAAATTCAGTAGAAAGGAGATGAGAAGTAGCAATGGTGCTGATGCTGGTGGTGCAGGTGGTGGTAGCGGTGGTGCTGGTGGTTGGAGAATACCAACAATAGCAGTTTATAAATGAGAAGAAAGTGCAAAAAGAAATGATAAAAGCAACAACAACAAAAAAACAACCCAGAAAACAAGTGGTTATGCAGAAAGACTATTCCTTGTGTCACCATTATCAGCTGTTGTTATGAAGTTGTTTCAAAGATATAAAGATGTTGGTTGTGTTGTAATGTTATACTTGTCTTATTCTTATTGCAATGCTATCACTAATAAACCGAGCATAGCTCAGAATACTTTGGGTAGGTGAAGTGCTGTTGTGTTGTTGCTATTATATGTGTTTTCCATTGTGTTGAAAGTCCTCTATTTAATAAGCGTATATTTAATAAGCTCGGTGGTCTGGTCGTGTGATTTTGCTATATGTTTTATGTGCGAAAGTTTTAGTTACGTACGCCATCATAATTGCTTGATCATTCTCAAGGCCCCTATTATTAAAAGGATTGTTCCTGCTGTTTCAAATCTTCTTCATTCTGTTTCATAGATTTACATTGGATAATTGTTAGAAATATAGATGCTGGCTCAATAATGTGACATACCTATTTCTTTACTACCCACAAGGGGCTAAACACAGAGAGGATAAACAAGGACAGACAAACGGATTAAGTCGATTATATCGACTCCAATGCGTAACTGGTACTTATTTAATCGATCCCGAAAGGATGGAAGGCAAAGTCGACCTCGGCGGAATTTGAACTCAGAACGTAGCGGCCGACGAAATACCGCTAAGCACTTCGCCCGGCGTGCTAGCGTTTCTGCCAGCTCGCCGTCTTTGACTCAATAATGTGACATAACTAGCATTCGATACTCAGAGGAGGACAGGCCTGTGAAAAAAAAAAACGCTTGGCATGCTATTTTCAATTTGGTTTTCGTGCCAATCCTCACTTATGGTTATGAATGTTAGATAATGACTGAAAGCAGACGATCACGAAAGCAAGCAGCCAAAACGAGGCTACTCAGAAGGATCTCTGGAGTAACGCTACTTGACAGGATGCACGACTCGGAAATCAGGGAACGCCTCGATGTCGAGCCGATTCTTCTCTGCATTGAAAGGTCACATCTTCGGTTCTAAGAACATGTGATTAGAATGTCACTAGAAAGAATTGCAAGACGGATTCTTCAAGCAAAAGCAACCGACAGGAGACTTAAGGATAGACCAAGAATGAAATGGTTGGTTAATATTCATAATCTCAAGTTGGTCATACAAGGGAGTCCAGCCGGCAAGTGTAATAACGGTTGCGGATCTTTTCGGTTTGAACAGCAGTTTTTTCTAGCAGTGTCATATTAAATTGTCACCCATAATTATGACCCTAGTATCGATCTATTGCATTTCAATCTGTTTTAGGGTTAGGGGTGGGGGAAAAGTATCTGTTTTTTCTTCACAAATGTAAATAACCCCAACCTGTTTCTTAAACGAAGGACATATTCATACGGCACAGAATGTTTTCACCTCAAATAGACGTCATTGATTGGTTGAAATTGCAGAATTTGAAGAAAAAAAAACAACAAATATCTTACAAACGATAGAATTTTTTCAATAAAGCCAAGAGAAAAAGATGTTTTATAAACACATTCTACAAGTATACGAAGTTGAAATTTTTTTAGTTACCTAGGAATTATGTTAAAAACTGCCGTTCAAACCGAAAAGATCCACGGTTGCTTCTGATAGGACCAGGACTCTATGGAGGAGGTGCCTGATGACTTTACCGCCACGAGTCTCACTGGAATGGTAAGCAGAGAAGATTGATGGCTCTTCCGGAGATTCGAAACTGAATCTGTAAATTCTCCCTAGCCATTCTGTCAGGGATAAACGCTGATATACGTGTTTTCCACTTGACTCTTAACCTTTTCTATGCCATGAAAAGTCGAAATAGATAAGGAGCGACCTACATTAATTTAACCATTGTCAGAATAGTATATCCATCTTTCTAGCTAGTCTGTATCCTCTTTTACTCTTTTACTCTTTTACTTGTTTCAGTCATTTGACTGCGGCCATGCTGGAGCACCGCCTTTAGTTGAGCAAATCGACCCCGGGACTTATTCTTTGTAAGCCCAGTACTTATTCTTTCGGTCTCTTTTGCCGAACCGCTAAGTTACGGGGACGTAAACACACCAGCATCGGTTGTCAAGCAATACTAGGGGGACAAACACAGACACACAAACACACACATATATATATATATATATACATATATACGACAGGCTTCTTTCAGTTTCCGTCTACCAAATCCACTCACAAGGCATTGGTCGGCCCGGGGCTATAGCAGAAGACACTTGCCCAAGATGCCACGCAGTGGGACTGAACCCGGAACCATGCGGTTGGTAAACAAGCTGCTTACCACACAGCCACTCCTGTATAGTCATAAATACTTGCATTCTCCAAGGAAAAATCAGTTAGTGAGGGCAACTAACGAGGAATAGACTGACCGGCTCGAACGAAACGCCGTCTCGACCGAAGAAACGTCATAGAATGACAGTTATGGAATCAACCAGTGATACAGCTGTCTTGTCCACCACTCTCTCACTCCTTCTCACTAAATCACTTTCGTTTCGACAACATCACTCTGCCTGTCTCTCTCTCTCTCCGTCTGCAGTTTAAATGACCCGGGACATGTAAGTCTAACGCTATCCGCTTGTTAAACTTACATTCACTCTGTCTTCTTCTGATCCATGTTTAGCATCAAGTAGTTAAGCACGAAAGCAGCAACATTCATACACGAAAATATAACTCTTGTTACTTCGCATGCTTTCTGCCTGTTTTTATACACGCCTGCTCGTCGTGGTTTGGCTTTAATTAAATGTAACGGAGAAATAAATATATTAACCACAACTTCGGAGATTATCTTTCTTTCCTGGAATCAACATTATCATCTTCGCTTTCAACATAAACAATCATTACATTCTGGTAACCACTCCATAACAGATATGTGGATGGATAATTTCCAAATTTCTTTTGAAGATAAATTATGTACTGGGAGTGCCAATTTGACGAGGAAGAATTCTCTTACTTCGTGGTCCTTGATAAAATCTGTTCAATTGGTCTAAAATTCCCGGTCCGTGTGGCTTGGCATGTTTCTCTGAGACCTTGTTGGTGTATGTTTGCA
Source organism: Octopus sinensis (assembly GCF_006345805.1). Taxonomy (NCBI): domain Eukaryota; kingdom Metazoa; phylum Mollusca; class Cephalopoda; order Octopoda; family Octopodidae; genus Octopus; species Octopus sinensis. Next base: position 36,060,951 of record NC_043007.1, read on the forward strand.
CCATCCTTTTTCTGTCGATATTTCATAATGCTTAGTATGAAAGCACCAGCTATATCATACACATATGTATGTATGTATGTATGTATGTATGTATGTATGTATGTATGTATGTATGTATGTATGTATGTATGTATGTATGTATGTATGTATGTATGTATGTATGTATGTATGTATGTATGTGTAGCAATATCGTCTCTCAGTGCTATCTTCACTGTTTGAGAAGAGTATATAGAATGACCTCGGTCGAGATTACAAACAGCTTTGGCTGGTTCAACATTGATGTAAACACTAATTCGATTGGCTGACACGTTGGTCTCTACTACGCTCGCACCGCTGGTTATAACTTGGCGCAAAATGTCTCGACTTATTTTCGCGCCATAGTCCAAGCAGCCAATCACAGCTTTCCATTTCTGAAGTTCATTGGGAGCCATATGAAGCTTATAAAACAAGGTTTCTCAGAAAAATATTCGTCTCAGGCTTTTAGTCTTTGAGTAAGTTATTTGGAGTTATTCAGGTGTGATTATTCTGGTGTGTTTATTTCAAGTGAAGAGGTGGTGAGTTCGAATTCGTTGGAGGACGTGGAATAATTTTTTTTCCTGAAAATGCAAGAACAGACTTACGCGCGAGCGGCAAGCAGAGGCCTGGTTGCCGGTGAGCTGGAGATGGTGGAGGTGGTGGTCGAACAGAAGACCCTACAGAAGTATTTCGACAGTTTAAAGAGGGAGGGTGACTGCGTAAGAGTCACACCGTCCGAGGAGGAGGAAAGCAGTGCAGAGAAGCGTACTATAACGTACAGGACGTGGTGTGTGGAGTCGAAAAAAATTGAAGTAGCGGAAATGGAAGAAGTAGAAAGGTGTCTGAAGGAAATTGAGGGTGAACCCACATTTTTCAAAAGAGGAAAGAAGTATGCCACGGTAGTGGTATATTTTGAAACAGAAAATGAGGCAAAAAAGAACGCAACAAGACTTTTGAAATCGGATAAGTGGACTTTGCTACCAAGTTACTGCGGAAGGAGAGCAGTGAGGATGAGAATCAATAGAATCTCACCCGAATTTAATATGGAAAGGTTGCTGGCAGCAGTGCTGTTTAACTGCAAGGATGATGTAGAAGTACTGAAGGTGGAGAAGTCAGCGGAGGTGAAATGGTGGGGATATACGGTGCAGGTTCTCGCACACATTACCGTGCGAGACCTGTACAACATCCCGGAGGAGCTGGTCTACCCTGACGAGACGCGGCTCCGAGTTGTGGTAGAGGGAAGACCCCCAATTTGCTACAATTGTAAATCAAGGGGCCACATGAAGATGTGTGCCCGCGAGAAAAAACTAAAGCACCGGAGGTTGTGATGGAGGACGCGTGTGTGGAGGAGGCGAAAGCGGAGGAAGTACGAATGGAGGAGCGGTTAAGTGAGGAAGAACGAGAGAGTGCAGAAGAGGAAAAGACGGAAGACAGGAAGAGATCAAGGGTGGAATCACCACCGAAAGATCAAAAAAAGAAGAAAATTAAAAGCAAGATAGCAGAAGAGAGAGAAGACAAAGAACAGGAAGTAAAAGAGAAGGTGAGAGAGCGGCCAAGGACAGAGTTTGAAAAAGAATGGGAGACAAGAGTGAACGAGCAATTGGAATCGTGCAGATATGGAAGAAGGCCGACAGGAAAAAACTTGAAGGCAGTTGTAATGTATATCAAGAATACAGAAGTGGAGAAGAGACTTGTAGGTAAGAAAGAGTTGGTCAGGGTGAAGGTGAACCCAAAGCTGTATGGTGACGACGTGAAAGGCGTCATAATAGACAAAGAGACATATATAAAACTAAAAAAGATGTTTAATGCCATACACATAACGCATTATGTGCGGTATGATAAATTGCCAGATGTTATAGAGCAAACGGACCTGTTGGATTATATGACGGACGAGCGTCTAATGTAAAAGAATTGTAAAATTTAAAGTTGTATTTTGATTATACGTAATGTTGACATGTAGAATTGTAAAATTATTGTAACTGTAAAATTGTATGTATAATTGTATTTTAAACGGAACTGCGAGTTGGGGGTTCGTAAGCCGTTCCATCTCATTACATCTAATTCATTTTTACTTCATACTTTATTTTTATTTTATGTTCCCCATGTCCCGTCTTGTAATGTCCCCCTCTTCGTAGCCCCTTGTGGGTAATAAAGAAATACGTCTTAGGTTTTTAGTTCTTCTCAGAGCTAAACCTCTGACCACACAGCTCGTCTTAGGCTTTTAGTTCTTTTAAGAACTAAGTCTCTGACCACACAGAGAATACTCGACCAAGTTCCAGTTTCGAGGCAGGCGACCACCATTAATACAAGATGTTACAGATACCTCTCATACTGTTAGTGTGAAAAATCACCATGAAGAAAACGGTTACAAGATATCTATAACTAGAGAAACATAACCAAGCAGAACATATAATGAAGAAGCAGCAAGAACCAATCGACAAACATCGAAGATTTAAATTGTACACGAGACAACTACAGATTCAACTATAGCGGTTAGGTGAAATTCTCGCCACGAAGAAAACGGCTACAGTAACATGTCTGGAAGTATATTCATATCAAGAGAAAGATAAACACAACGAGTGATTCAATTAATCTCAACTGCGACATGCAATATCTTGATATGGGACTCTTACAGTGTACCTCATAAACGGTAAATCAATTATCTGTTCTTGGGTTCTAGTTTCTTCTAAGAACTACCTTAAGCCATCTGTTATTACCTGTTGCCAAGCCGATACCAACAACATTAACTGTGAATCAAATCCCATCGTCATTTCACTGGTTAGTACCTTTTTACGCCTAACGAACACACAGACACAAAAACATGCGAACACTTACAAACTTCCAACATCAAACATGATTGTAAAATATGTAAAATAAATAATGTATATATCTTAAAAAGAAATCTTGTTGTCATTCCAAACTTATGTGTATTGCCGCTGCATGTAAAATATAGTCAGTAAAATATATTATTAAGAATAGGAGAACGTTCTTATTTTTATATATGTATGTATGCATATCATATCTGTCGGGCATGTGGAAGAGAGTGTAATTCGGCAGGAGGACTTAAACGACATGCAAAGGTACATGAAGCCCAGTTACAACTACAGCCGGCTATTACCGGTAAAGGTTTTAGTTGCCAATTCTGTACAAGACATTGTAGATCTTTAGCTGGGCTAAAAAGTCACATTCGATCACAGCACCAGTAACAGTTAAGCTTCGTGCAATGGCCATACTCGATAACGCGGGGGCAGCCATCATGTATGTATGTATGCACAATCTGTTACAGATCATGCATGTTTTGTTTTTTTTTTTGTTTTTTTTGCTGGGCTCAAACCTCATTTGCGGATCCATGGAAAACGAACCTCCACCAACTGTTCTGCCAATCTATCTGTGCATACCTGTCAATGTCATGTATGCCATAAGGTCTGAAAATCTAACGAAGGCCTCAAGAGACATTCTATGATTCATAAAGATCAGAACTTAACTGCAGCTTTTGGTGGTCCAAAGCAGATACTCAATTTATGTGGGTGTAGTTTCAAAACATTGTCGGGTTTAAAAATCCACATCAGACGCCATGATGAATCTAAGGTGTAAGTACAAGAGGTGGTCAGATTCTGCATAAGGAGTAGACAACCACTATGTATGTATGTATGTATGTATGTATGTATGTATGTATGTATGTATGTGTGTATGTGTGTGTGTGTATGTATGTATGTGTGTGTGTGTATGTATGTATGTATGTATGTGTGTATGTATGTATGTATGAATGTATGTATGTATGTATGAATGTATGTATGTATGTATGTATGTATGAATGAATGTATGTATGTATGGATGTATGTATGTATGTATTATTTATGTATGTATATATGTATGTATATATGTGTGTGTGTATGTATGTGTGTATGTATATATGTATGTATGTATGTATGTATGTGTATATGTATGTATGTATGTATGTATGTATGCATGTATGTATGTATGTATGTAAGGGTAAAGGGTAAAGACCCCCTTCGGTCAGGCACTGACCATGGCTTTGCACCTAGAGAGATACCCTCTGAGGCACAAGTCTGGGCAAGGTTGTTTTATGGAAGACCAGCAGTCGCCCATGCATACCGGTCTCCCCTCTCCACGTCACCGATGTTGTCCAAGGGAAAGGCAAGGGCCGATACAGCTTGGCACCTGTGACGTCGCAACTCATTTCTACAGCTGAGTGAACTGGAGCAACGTGAAATAAAGTGCCTTGCTCAAGAACACAACACGCAGCCCCGTCCGGGATTCGAGCTCACAACCTCACGATCGTAAGCTCGACGCTCTAACCACTGAGCCATGCGCCTTCACTGTATGTATGTATGTATGTATGTATGTATGTATGTATGTATTAATCGGCTAAAAGTAACAAAAGTAACTCAAGAGATGTCTTTCGTCCATGTTCTTTCCCCAACGTCATGGACCCGGTTTCAGTGAATTCCTTTGTCAAAGCAAAAAGAATTATTTTTCCGAAAAAATCTTACGGATAAATTTTTAAAATATAGTACAGGTGTTGATTCTGTCATCATTTGTGATGTCATGGTGTAACACAGCAGTGAAGCCTGAAGCGACACCTATGTGAGACACAACGATAGCAAACAGGAACCATCACAGAGAAAAATCAAGTGAGAAAAATATTATGGCTGGAAAAGGCTCCGCATCAGATAGTTGGACGTGAATAAGGAAGATCTCCAGAGACTCGACGTAGAGGGGCTAGCACAGGACCGCCAGCAAGAAAGCACTGATGGACCTGGTCGGTTTTACGCATAATGACGTCTCTGGGACCACTAACATCAAGAGCATTAAGCAAGAAAGCAAGCAGGTAGAGAAAATAATGTCAACATCGAGAAGACAACCATCAAAAAGGGAAAATATATTATCAGCATCCATGTCTATACATGTTGTAAGAAGCAGCTAAAATGATTGATATTAGGAAGGATATCTGACCGTTAAATACTTCAAAAACGGAACCATCCATGATAAATACGATAAACTTGAGAAATGAGAGTTCTAAAGAGCTTCCCTGTTAACAATGACAAATGTTTTTGGGAGGCTTATAAAATACTGGTCCAAATTAAATCGTTTTATGCACTTTTACAGAGCTATGTATTTCATATCTATAATTTTACAGCTCGGGCGAAAGCCCGCAATGTAATTCAGAAAGAATGATTGGAATTAAATAAATGTAAGCAAGCGATTAAGATGTGTTCTGGTTATAGACCTTACCTACAACTGATATCAAGGATTTTTCGTGATTGTTATCACAACGTACCTAAAATCCATCTTTGAAAATAGAGATAAGAACGACATCCATCGCGTCAGTTTTGATAATGCTGGAATGAACAAATTTGGTTGAATTCGCGTAAACTCAGATGGAGTAGAATAGCGAACTGTTCTTTTTGGCAAGGAATTAGCGCGCTACAACCTAGATTGCTTTATCAGAAACAAGGCCAGATAGAAGAACCAGCTTCGAGTTATATCCTCTTTTACATAAGAAGGGTTTACGACGAACATTGAGAAGATAGTGTCGGTTTTGCTGTATAGGCATCTAGGTAAGCGTGCTATTTAGGTATCGCATAGTTTCGCAGAACATACAATGTCACTTAGTTTGCTATTCCCATACAGTCGCTATATGAATTTGATTAGTGCATCTGTATCAACTCTTGTCAGTTCACAAGAAGGAACTGAGAGCTGAAGAATCTCAGAACTGGTTTGGAAGTATGGATATAAATAATGGACTTGCATTGGTGATGAAGTAGCAAGATGGCAGCGTGTGTTGAAACATCACATTCATATTTCCCAGCTTCGAAGCACGCCTACCATAAAAAGGATTAACCTCCCGTGATTGAAGCTCAGCCAACGAGATCGATTGGTGAGCTGAAACCTTCCCGCCTAATGGCTTATAGAATGTTCTGGAACATTTTTTACTTACAGTATATAAAAAGAAGGGCAAATCTAGCTAAAAAAGAAAGCTGTCAGATTCTGCTGCTGGTTACGCCATTTTCCTCTATGTGATGGTTTCTCAATTATTCTGTCTTCAAATATCAATGTTGGTAAATGTCAAGTAAAGTCATTTATATTTCCTTAACTTAATCTGCCCTCGCTAATTATGAATGGTTGTAATATTGTTTTCTACCCTAGGCACGAGGCCCGACATTTTGGGGGAGGGGGCAGTCGATAAGATCGACTCCAGTACGCAACTGGTATTTAATTTATCGACCTCGAAAGGATGAAAGGCAAAGTCGACCTCGGCGGAATTTGAACTCAGAACGTAAAATACCACTAAGCATGCTAACGTTTCTGCTAGCTCGCCGCCTGAATAGTTGTAATAATGTATATGTATATCAGCTTGATGCAGTGACCAAATGTTTTATTCGTTAATTCTCAAATATGTTTTTTACTCAACTGTTGTAAAAATGTTTGTATGTATGTATATATATATATGTGTGTGTGTGTGTGTGTGTGTGTGTGTGTGTATGTATGTATATATATGTGTGTATGTGTGTATATGTATATATATATATATAATATATATATATATATATATATATGGGGGGGCTGGCCAGATTGGAGCAATCTCGAGTATAATCAGACGAAATTGTGAAGATAATCTGGTACTCGACCGAGGAAAGAAAACTTCGAATGACCCGTATCGTCTATCTGGATGTTTTGCTGTCCCATTTTTGTATCACCTGTCCGGATATTTTGCGTTCTTGTCCCATTTTGTATTATATATATATATATGTTCCCTGTGTAACATGAAGTTTTTAATTATGTGTTGGAACATAATTTATTTGTTACAATAGGAAAAGTGTTCATGTAATACAATTGATGGAAACAATTAAACGAAAGAGCATAACATGACACGTAAGGCAAGTCTCTGTTAGGAATTCAACGAGGTGGGGTGTGCTAGGTTTTTTTTCCTTTTTTTCAATTTACCAAATAAATATCAATGTGCGGTGACGTGTCTTCTTCGATTGTCCTCAATTGAATATGCAGCTGTGAGAACAGCTATTAAGAGAGAATAACACAACTCGACCCAAACTCTGAATTGGCGAGAGTGGCGAATTGGACACTGCGAAATTGGCGGCTAATTTGATTGTAATTTAGAGGCTGTGTTCACGTCGGACCACCGAACTATCACGTGAACAACGGCCGTTCATTGAAAATCTCGATTGCGTACATGATCAAACTATGACTAAACCGTGGCTTGAGATTCGTATGTGACAAAACGGGGGAACGAATCCAATGCTATATCTGTTCAATAAACAGAATGAAAACATTGTTTAGTGTGATTTTTAGAATTGAACACGCAACCCACCAATGTTTGCTTATCATTCTCTTTTACTCTCTTTTACTTGTTTCAGTCATTTGACTGCGGCCATGCTGGAGCACCACCTTTTAGTCGAGCAAATCGACCCCGGGACTTATTCTTTGTAAGCCCAGTACTTATTCTATCGGTCTCTTTTGCCGAACCGCTAAGTGACGGGGATGTAAACACACCAGCATCGGTTGTCAAGCAATGCTAGGGGGACAAACACAGACACACAAACACACACATACATATATATATATATATATATATATATATATATATATACATATATACGACGGGCTTCTTTTCAGTTTCCGTCTACCAAATCCACTCACAAGGCATTGGTCGGCCCGGGGCTATAGCAGAAGACACTTGCCCAAGGTGCCACGCAGTGGGACTGAACCCGGAACCATGTGGTTGGTTAGCAAGCTACTTACCACACAGCCACTCCTGCGCCTATATTCATTAACTACATCACAGCCAACAACCACACTAAAATGAATTATGACTTCTGCTGTTGGATGTGATTCTGAAATGAACGGACGGACGCTCACATGCATTTTCAAATTATAAAGCCAACGGATCTCCGTCAGTTTCGTCGATGAGTATTTAGTATTTCGGTTCATGGGATTACATGCTCACTGAATTAGCGTGTAAGTGGCTATCTCAGTATTCCACAGACATGAGTAATCTTAACGTAGTTCGCTGGTAGAATGAATAGGGTGTGACAAGTCTGGACCTTTGAATTAAAGCTATGGATCGGTCAGAGTCTATGGTAATAGAAACTTGCTCAAGACAACTACATCTTTAGAGACGAAGAATCTCTCTCTATATAAACGGCAGTTTGTCTGTGTGTGTTTCTGTGTGTCTGTTAGGTTGTACCCTCACCCTGACCACGGCTTTCAACCGATTCTGATGAAACTTGACACACACATAAGCCCAATGTCATAATTCAAAACTAACGCAGCGAAAATTTTGAAAAGTTCCCCCAGTTCTGAAAAAAATCGATAAATTCGACATGGGGTCGAGAATCAGAAACATAAACCACAGACTGTCTAGGGGACGCAACTCGACCTTTTTAACTAAAAAAAAATTTACCATAATTTTTTTTCCATTTTTTGGCTATAACTCTCTAAAAATGCTTTATAGTTATTTCCCTTACAAACCCGAGCAACGCCGGGCGATACTGCTAGTACTTAATAAAAGGCGGCGAGCTGGTAGAAACGTTAGCACGCCGGGCGAAATGCCTAGCGGTATTTCGTTTGTCTTTATGTTCTGAGTTCAAATTCCACCGAGGGTCGACTTTACCTTTCATTCTTTTGGGGGTCGATTAAATATATACCAGTTACGCACTTGGGTCGATATAATCGACTTAATTCGTTTGTCTGCCCTTGTTTGTTCCCTCTGCGTGTAGCCTCTTGTGAGCAGTAAAGAAATAAGAAACGTTAGCACGCCGTGTAGTGAAATCGAACTTAGAACCGCGTGACTGCGAAACGAACTTCTTTATCATTCACCAATGCTGTAGCCACACACACACACACACACACACACACACAAACACGTAGGCAGGGACACTCATACTCACGACACAGCAACACATACACATGTACTCCCTACACACACATACAAACACGTAGGCAGGGACACTCATACTCACGACACAGCAACACATACACATGTACTCCCTACACACACACACAAAAACGTAGGTAGGGACACTCATACTCACGACACAGCAACACATACACATGTACACCCTACACACACACACACACTTAGGCAGATACACTCATATTTACGACACAGCAACACATATACATGTACAAACACAAACACACAAACATACATACACATACATAGGCAAAGACATGCACTCATACAACGACACAGCAACACATACACATGCACACCCATACAAACAAATACAGACCCTCAGGCAAAGCATATAGATACACAAGTCCACACACAGCGACAGTAACATCCGCCCGCGCTCGCGCGCGCACACACGCACTCTCTCGCTCTCTCTCTTTCTATCTCTCTCTCTCTCTCTAAATGCTTCCAGAGATTTAACGAAATTTAACCTTGAAATATTGTTTGAGGACTGTTGAAACTGTAACTGACTTTTGTTGTTGTTGTTAGGCGTAGGAGTGGCTGTGTGGTAAGTAGCTTGCTTACCAGCCACATCGTTCCGGGTTCAGTCCCACTGCGTGGCATCATGGGCAAGTGTCTTCTACTATAGCCTCGGGCCGACCAAAGCCTTGTGAGTGGATTTGGTAGACGGAAACTGAAAGAAGCCCGACGTATACATGTTTATATGTATGTGTGTGTGTATAATGTTTGTATGTCTGCATTTGTCCCCCCTCCCCAACATCGCTTGACAACCGATGCTGGTATGTTTACGTCTCCGTAACTTAGCGGTTCGGCAAAAGATATCGACAGAATAAGTACTAGGCTTACAAAGAATAAGTCCTGGGTCGATTTGCTCGACTAAAGGCGGTGTTCCAGCATGGCCGCAGTCAAATGACTGAAACAAGTAAAAGAATAAGAGAGTAATATTGTTAATGTTATTACTGCTGTTGTTATCAGTGTTGTTATTAGTGTTGTTATTAATGCTGGTGTAGCTATTATTGCTGTTAGTATTGATGTCGTTAGTGTTATAGTTAACTAGCAGTATCGCCCGGCGTTGCTCGGATTTGTAAGGGAAATAACTATAAAGCATTTTTAGAGAGTTATAGCCAAAAAATAGCAAAAAAATGGGGAAAAAAATTATGGTAAATTTTTTTTGAGTTAAAAAAGTCTGTGGTTTGTGTTTCTGATTCTCGACCCCATGTCGAATTTATCGATTTTTTTCAGAACTGGGGGAACTTTTCAAAATTTTCGCTGCGTTAGTTTTGAATTATGACATTGGGCTATGTGTGTGTCAAGTTTCATCAGAATCGGTTGAAAGCTGTGGTCAGGGTGAGGGTACAACCTAACAGACACACAGACACGCAGACAGACAAACTGCCGTTTATATAGAGAGAGATAGTGGATGGAATGGAAGCACTCCGTCGGTTACGACGAGGGTTCCGGTTGATCCGAATCAACCGAACAGCCTGCTCGTGAAATTAACGTGTAAGTGGCTGAGCACTCCACAGACACGTGCACCCTTAACGTAGTTCTCGGGGATATTCAGCGTGACACAGAGAGTGACAAGGCCGGCCCCTTGAAATACAGGTACAACAGAAACAGGAAGGAAGAGTGAGAGAAAGTTGTGGTGAAAGAGTACAGCAGGGATCACCACCATACCCTGCCAGAGCCTCATGGAGCTTTTAAGTGTTTTCGTTCAATAAACACTCACAACGCCCGGTCTGGGAATCGAAACCGCGATCCTATGACCGCGAGTCCGCTGCCCTAACCACTGGGCCATTGCGCCTCCAGTTAATAGTATTACTGTTAGTGTGAGTTGCTGTTGTAGTTAGCGTTGTCGTCATGGCTATTATTCTTTTCTACTCTAGGTACAAGGCCCGAAATTTTGGGGGAGGGGCCAGTCGATTAGACCAACTCCAGTACGCAACTGGTACTTAATTTATAGACCCCGAAAGGATGAAAGGTAAAGTCGATCTCGGCAGAATTTGAACTCGGAACGTAGCGGCAGACGAAATACCTATTTCTTTACTACCCACAAGAGGCTAAACACAGAGAGGACAAACAAGGACAGACAGACGGATTAAGTCGATTACCTCAACGCCAGTGCGTAACCGGTACTTATTTAATCGACCCCGAAAGGATGAAAGGCAAAGTCGACCTCGGCGGAATTTGAACTCAGAACGTAGCAGCAGACGAAATACGGCTACGCATTTCGCCCAGCGCGCTAACGTTTCTGCCAGCTCGCCACCTTTAAAAAAAAAATCTTGTCGCCCTGTTTGTGTTGTTGTTATTGATAGTGTTGTAGTTACTAGTGTTGCTGTGGTTGTAATTAGTGTTGAGTGTTGTTAGTGCTATTGCTGTAGTTAATGTTATTGTTGTTGCTATTGTTGTAAGTGTCCCGATTATTGTTAGTGATATTCATGAAGATGAAGGCGGCGATCTGGTTGAATCGTTAGCATGCCGGACAAAATGCTTAGCAGCATTTAGTCCGTTTTTTTTTACATACTGGGTTCAAATGCCGCCGAGATCGACTGCTGTCTTCTTCTTCTTCCAATCAGGACTCACGCCATTAGCCACAAAGAATGATCTCTAATTCGAACCTACTCTAAGCTACTAAGAACGCGTGTGGCAACTTTAAGATCCACCCACCACACGCGATAGACTGGCGGTTGCACGGGCGCGAAAGCTACGTTGTTATCCTCATTCCGTAAACGGTGGCTTTTAACGGGTGGAGAGCTGAACCATCCTGGGGTACATAGGATTCGCAATCTAGACTAGGGTCTGAAAGTTTTACCACACCATAGTGGGTTACACCATGGTTCCTCTGCTTTGTGGCAGAAGTAGGAAGAAAGAGCGAGAAAGTTGTGGCGAAAGAGTACAGCGGAGCCTCGTGGAGCTAATATTTTTATTGGGCGACGAAATTAATCGATTTAAGAGATATAGCTGTTATTTCTAGCACATGTAGAAGATAGAAGAAGAGGTAAATAATTTGAGCTCGAATGCTGCGATTTCATTGGTTAAAATTCTTAAAATTAAACTACGTTTAAGTTACGAATTACAATTTTGTTTACAATAATGTTTTCTTTTGACACATTCTACCAGTATACGAAGTTTCAAATTGTTTAGTTAACTAGGAAAATCTGGCCTTCAAAATGAAAAGATCCGGTGTTTTTGCTCAATAAACACTCACAATGCCCGGTCTGGGGATCGAAATCGCGTTCTTACGACCGCGAGTCTGCTGCCCTAACCACTGGGCCATTGCGCCTCCACACTGCTGCAACTACTCCTATCATCACGTACCATAAAACTCACTGAATGCAGAAGACTGTTTTTCATCGATATTGTGTATAAGCCCTGCGGCTCTCACACTGACAAGAGCCAAGTTATTTTCCTTCTCCACGCACACAAGCATCAGCTCTGATTGACTGTTTTTCATTTAGTTACAAGGCCAGTAATTTTGGGAGGTGGGGATTTGTCGATATCATCGACCCCAGTGCTAGACTGCTATTTTATTTTATCGAACTTGAAAGGATGAAAAGTGAAACTGACATTGGCGGGATTTGAACTCAGAACGTATAGAGCAGAAGGAAATAGCAAAAGACATTTTGTCGGACGCTTTAATGATTCTCCCGATCCATCAACCTTCCCATCCCTTTATTTAATGGCTTCGAAAATAGGCGGCGAACTGGCAGAATCGTTAGTACGCTGGATATAACACTGAGCAGCATTTCGTCAGTCTTTACGTCCTGAGTTCAAATTCCACTGAAGTCGACTTGACCTTTTCAGTCTTTCGGGGTCGATGAAGTAAGTACCAGTTGATAGGCGGCGAGCTGGCAGAAACGTTAGCACGCCGGGCGAAATACGTAGCCGTACTTCGTCTGCCGTTACGTTCTGAGTTCAAATTCCGTCGAGGTCGACTTTATCCATTTGTCTGTCCTTGATTGTCCTGTGTGTTTAGCCCCTTGAGGGTAGTAAAGAATTAGGTATTTAGTTTGTCGTTACGTTCTGAGTTCAAATTCCGCCGAGGTCGACTTTGCCTTTCATCCTTTCCGGGTTGATAAATTAAGTACCAGTTATGCACTGGAGTCGATATAATCGACTTAATCCGTTTGTCTGTCCTTGTTTGTTCCCTCTGTGTTTAGCCCCTTGTAGGTAGTAAAGAAATAGGTATTTCGTCAGTCGTTACGTTCTGAGTTCAAATTCCGCCGAGGTCGACTTTGCCTTTCATTTTTTCGAGGTCGATAAATTAAGTACCAGTTGCGTACTGGGGTCGATCTAATCGACTGGCCCCCTTCCCCAAAAAACTTCAGGCCTTGTGCCTTGAGTAGAAAAGAAATAAGTACCAGTTGAGCACTGGCGGTCGATTTAATCGACTTAGCCGCCCCCACACCTCCACCGTCCGAAATTGCTGGCTTCGTACGAACATTTGAAACCAATATTGATGATGAGGAGGAAGAGGAGAAGAAAATGAAGGAAGCGGAGGATGTTGTTGTTGTTGTTGTTATCAGATGGTTTCAATTTCACTCTCACTTTACCACGTTTCAAAACATTGATTCACGTTGCTTCAAGAAATGTGCAGATATTTTATACAGATATGCAGACACGTGCACACGCACACACAATAACATGCAATATACACATACATACACATGCACGCAAATAAAATTAAAAAAACTGACATATACACATCGATATATGCACGCGCACACACATATATATATCCAAACACACGTAATAGACATAAACACACATATACTCAAAATATAGTCTTCATAGTCATATGTATAAACATGCACATAAAAATGCGCGCGTAGGCACACACATACACACACACACACACACGCACGCACACACACGCTCTCTCTCTCACACACACACGTAACATTACAAGCATTAACGCATTACGCAACATACACTCACTGAATACTTCTACTGCTGCTACTACCACCACCACCACCACCACCACCACACCCACTACTACTACTACTGCTACTACTACTACTAATACTACTACTTCTGCTACTACTACTCCCACCACCACCACCATTACTACTACTACTACTACTACTACTACTACTGCCACCACCACCATTACTACTACTACTACTGCCATACCATCATTCCTACTACTGCCACCACCACCACGAACCACTACTACTACTACTACTACTACTACTACTAGACATACAGTAACTGAATGCTATTCACATACAACGCATACTCAGAAAATGCTTAAATCATTAAAAATTCAGTCTCTAGCAATTGTTTTGCTTTTGTTTGTTGTTGCTGTTGTTGTTGTTCGTGGTGGTGGGGATTTTTGCTATTGTTGTTGTTGGTGGTGATAGTGGTTTTGCTGTTGTTGTTGTTGGTGGTGGTGGTAGTTTTGTTGTTGCTTGTTCAATATCTTATTGCAGCCTGTACAAGTCCAACACAAAGACAATCAATTATCGCCGCCACCACCATCATCATCGCCACTACAACTACAACGACCACCATCACCACTATTCGTCACCACCACCACACCACCACCACCACCACACCACTACTACTACTACTACTGCTACTGCTACAGCTGCTGCTGCTACTACTAATACTACTACTACTTACTACTACTACTACAACCACTATTATTGCTGCCACCACCACCACCACCTTACTACTACTACTATTACTACAACCACTATTATTGCCGCCACCACCACCACCACTACTACTACTACTACTACTACTACTACTACTACTAATACTAATACTACTACTTCTGCTACTACTACTCCCACCACCACCACGAACCACTACTACTACTACTACTACTACTACTACTAGACATACAGTAACTGAATGCTATTCACATACAACGCATACTCAGAAAATGCTTAAATCATTAAAAATTCAGTCTCTAGCAATTGTTTTGCTTTTGTTTGTTGTTGCTGTTGTTGTTGTTCGTGGTGGTGGGGATTTTTGCTATTGTTGTTGTTGGTGGTGATAGTGGTTTTGCTGTTGTTGTTGTTGGTGGTGGTGGTAGTTTTGTTGTTGCTTGTTCAATATCTTATTGCAGCCTGTACAAGTCCAACACAAAGACAATCAATTATCGCCGCCACCACCATCATCATCGCCACTACAACTACAACGACCACCATCACCACTATTCGTCACCACCACCACCACACC